>NW_012130082.1:815745-823974 GCF_000143395.1 Atta cephalotes
GTTTTAGTATAAAATAATAATATATTGAATAAGAGTAGTGGTGACTTAAATTAGGTTAAATTTGACACTATAAATTTAACAGTGAAATCCTTCTCCGAACTTGATATTCTATGGATTTAACAATACTGAAATAGTGTTATATGTAAAAAAATGCGGTAATATAGCAGAGCTGCATTTCATTTGACTGAGGGCAAATGCAGAATGAGAGAGCCCCTTACGAAAAGAATGTGGCCTATTTTCGTACAAAACTCGACATCTCTCGACAGGGTCGAGAGTTTTAAGGGTTATTCTGAATCCATATCTAGCTGCAGTAATTAAGGCTTTGAAAGGAGATGAACAAGAGTGCGTATGGAAACAATATCCGTTATCCTTCTCGAAATCCTTTTTTTTTTTGGAAATTCAATAAAAAAAACCTTCATATTACCCCTTCATCACCGCAACACTCGTTCGGAGATTAAAGTATTCATTCTCTTCAATTAAAGACGACTGACTATGACGTCTTTTGACATATAGTTCCTGATATTCTAAGATCTTTCTCAGCTGTTCAACATTGAAAGACCTCAACCGAAGATTTAAACCGAATCTTAACAAAATTATTCTATATTGAATATTGAAAGATTTTAAAATTAAAATGTCAAGATTTAAATAAATAGAAAAAGTTTTACTTTTCTCATTAATTTTTATGTGTATCTTTATATAACTTTTTATGTTACGTATCAAGATTTTAATACACTAAGGACTTAAAAAAATGTAATATTGCGCGAAAGGTTTGCTTTTATTGATCATTATATATTTTAGGACATTCGGCAAATATTTTTTTAAAGAGCACCTCTCGTAACAGATCAATAAACTAATCGAAAGCCGACCAAGTATAGTAAAAGAATTTTTATGCGCGTAGTAGGTGAACAGGCCTAAAATGAAGTTTCGAAGCGAATCTCGTCTGTTTACACGTGACTCACGTAAATCGGATAGGAGAAGCGCGCCGCGCGAAGTCTCGGGCAAGTTTTCGCGAATGGGTGGAGAACTAGCGGCTGAAGTTTGTAAAACTATCACACTCTCATCCCGTATACGTGTTCTGCAGCTGTACGTGCGCGCGATGTCTCCACTTTAGTGCATACTGCAAGCAATAGCGCACCGTCATTCGTATGTTCCAGCGCGTATACGTGCATATATATCTCTCGTGCACATATATAGATGCACGCGCTACATTTATATAAATAAACGTACTATTCATGCAAATATATATATATATATATATACACACATATATATGTGTGTATCTGTGTGCCACGTGTACACCTCCGACGATTCATACAAGCACATGAGTACCTACTTGTTAAATGTACGTACGCTCTTGCAAAGCTCCCTGTATGCTTCGAATATACGCGTTTGACTACTTCATGTTTGTCAATATCGCTGCCGTATCTTGATGCGCGTATACGCCGGTACGTATGCTTCAATATATCCTCGCGCCTGAAAGCGTCTTTCTACAACTGCGTTCAAGTCTTGCCACCGAGCTCGTGATCTTTTCGCAAATGTTGCCATAGTATCGTAACTTCGTACAAAATATCATTTCCGCCAATCATACGAATATTGACATCCACTGTATTAAAAATAGAAGTCGTCGGCGGAATATAAAAGAATGTGGAAGAGATCTTTGCATTTTATAAGGATCTCGCGAGTTACAGAAAATAAGCATGTCACCCTCGTAAATCATAAATGCGATACCGAGTGGCATACAAGGATCTTGCAAGGATCCTGGAGAATACGATCCTTGCATAACAACGACTAGCTACCGAAGTGCATAACTTTTACGTCTGTATGTCATACATGCTATTTGTCATTTAATTCCAGCAACTCTGTGTATATCTTCCGTTATTAATACTTGACACGATAGATTACTGGACTTCCTTTATGCCCGAAAGGAAACGCGTTCCCTTATCTACGTTCGCATGAGCCCTTCGGCACTTGTGTGTGTGTGTGTGTGCGTATGCAACGACGTATGTGGGGGAAGCCAAGTTCCGCTAGGGATAATATCGGGTCCGATAAAGGAGCATCCGCGTGTTCTCCCGAGGGACGTTCCGTCGCTGTGCAGAGGAAACGTTTCCGGAATACAGAGTACGGTGATGCTCACGTCCGTGATGGCGGAGGATCTGTATGGATTGTCAATGAATTCCTAAACGAGCCTCGTCGATTCGTGCCGGCGTGGAATCGAAAAATCATGGAAACATTGCAGATGAAAATTTAAGCTTTAAAGTCATTATGTAGAAATTATTAAGAAGCAAGTTACAGAAAATCTCAAAATTTTACGAAATCTTTATTCCAAATCACAAAAATTTTAGATTAAACAATGTCAACTGTTTTGCAGAGAAGACAACTCGAAATTATTCTATTTTTCTTTTTATGTTAAATAATTTCCATTGTATGTATATTCTTGGAGAAAACAAATAGCTATACTAGAATAAAATTAAAAATTTCAGTGAGAGAATTAAAAAGAGACAAAAAAAAAGTAAAAGTATGAAATAACAACAGAAGAATTTAAAAAACAGAAATATTATATTATAGCTAAAAAAACAATATAATATTTTTTAATAAAATATTGAAAAAGATCTCAAGACACAGAAAGCAGCATTTTAATTAAAAAAATTACATATTTTTCAAATTGCAAGTCAAAAATCGTAATTTTATTATTATATTTGTTTTGCGGGCCGAATTTCGTTGATTAACGAATACAAATAAAATTTACATTTACCTGAAATATTTGCTAACAACATTTTATATAACTGTGCTTTGTTACTATTTGATAACTTTTTGTCCATGCAATCCAAATACAATCAGAGAGTTGGGTACATTTAGTTTATTTTGAAATTTATGGCAATTTTATCTTTTGTACATTCCATTACGTTTTCATAATGTACTTATGGTGCATGGATAATTGTGTTGAATGTAAACACGGCAATAGTAAAAAGATTGCAGAAATACAAAAATATAAAAAAAAACAATTGGCGTAAAATAATAATCTAAAGTTATATTAATGATAATTATGAAAATCCAGTTCACTGCGCACGTTATTTTGTTATCTTTTACTGGCCATAGTTTTGCGTTTGTCTACTCTATTTTAAATCGCTTTATAAATGGTTTCAAATGCCGGCGAATTTTCCAACAACAGAAGGAGATACTGTAATTAACGCGAGCCGCGACAAAAGGCGCGGCGCATGTAAACGCAAAAACAACATCGCGAAATAATTCCCCGTAGCTTTTTATTTCGTTTTGGCATAAATCTGGCGGAACGGCGTAACTGCGTGGTATTATCATTAGTTACTCCTATCCAGCTTTGTTAAGCTCGTTTACACGCAAGCAGCACTCGGAAAGAGGAGACGCGTCCATTCTCGTGCAACAGCTCAATTAGAAATATTTAATAGGCGTATACGTGAAATTTATCTCGCCGCTTCAATGTTTATTATCCACAGATCGGACTGTCGATTATCGATTTCGCATCGGGAAATCGTTTTACGAATCAGCGGGGAACAAATGCCGACGGAGGTGGAGATTGCAAATTTAATTCAACGATAAACGCCCGCTTCGTTTCTGCTGCTAATGCACCTACGCCCGTGTAAATACAACTTATGTTCGCAACACAATCGTGCGCATTATTGATGATATTACAATTAATTACAATCTTGTGTCCGGCATAGCCTCGTAATATCATTTTGCAATTTAGCCGCTATTAATTATAACTTCATTAATGCCGTATCGCGCACGGGGAGGTGATTGATACAATTATAATCGTTCAATTAGTCGGCACGTGTATGTAGCGATTCGAGAATCCTCTCTTTATCGCCTGCGATATCGTACTTAATGACGAACGAACGCCGTTCAGTTTGCGCGGCGCGATAACAGAGTTTTATTCATTCTGACTTCTAATGGGAGAATGTAACATCGCAATTAAAACTTTTACATTCTTACGAGGTATGGCGAGCCAGTCGGCCGGCTGTTCTCCGTTCTTAGCTTCGCAACGCCGCTGCGATTTTCGAGTTTCCACCCGCGCTGCTTTTTCTGCTCGCTATCCTCCTCCTTTTTCCATCCGACCATCCTTTGCACCGCGGATATATTAACCGCCTGTGTTCTCCCCGCTGTATTATGCAAAGTGGAATTACTCAAGTTCTGTAACTCTTCAAGATGTAAATAACCACCTCTGAAAATTCAATCTTCAACCGCGCTCACGTTCTGCGGAGGGACTTCCTCCCAGTGCAAAACGCGCTCGCCTCCGCCGAGGGACAAACTTGCGGAAATTAGAGAACGTTTAACCTGTTAGACGAGCAAGGCGAGCTGAATCATCAGCGAATCGGTGCTGCGTTACGCAATTGCAACTTTTCCTCGTCCATGTAATGTACCATTTTTTTCGTTCTTATATCTACGAGATTTTATTTTCGCGCAACCTGGCGTTAATATTGATAAAAAGATTATTTTTATTCCTAAATATAGAATTACAAATCGTCCTATTTTAATAAAATATGACAAATAGTAAAATATATTTATCGCAATATAATTAATTAAAAATCGATATCTATTCTGTTTTTTATTAATTATATATAATTATAATTAATTAGAAAAGATCATATCTTTAGTTTTGTTAATAAGTATTAAAAAATTTAATCAGGTATAGATCCAAAAATAATTTTGTTAATTTTCAAAATAATTATGTATGACGCTCAATCTAGTTGCTAGAATGTCAAAACTGTTTACTGCCTTGCTTATCATGCCTGAGATTCTTATATAATTATTTTGATGCCATAACGAATTTTCAGAACTATATCTAGTTAGCTTTAAATTCTTTAGTAAAATCACGTTTTCCATGTTTTAAGAGAAAAGTATGTAATTACATTTTTTTAAAATTATAATGTCAAAAGCCAAATAAATTTTTTTTAATATTAAAATTAGATTTGAATTATATATATAGTTGCAAATTAAATTATGATGAATTGTATTCTGCAAGTTCATAACATCAAATCATCAAACCATATGCATCGATTCGATTTCTTCGATACCTGGTGCCGAAGCATCGTAACAGAATTGGCAGATGAGGTACAGGTAAACCGCAGCCGTAACGTTGTTATAAAAATCTGAAGTTGAGTATATCGTGAGCTTTGCTTACAGCACGGCTGTTCGGTCGGTCATGCGATTCTTACGATAATTTCGTGCGGACATGCAAGCTCATCCCGACTTCGTGCTGGTGGCTCGACGGTTGTTTACGTGACGGCAATGAACTGCAACTGTCAAGGAGATACGATCGTTCTTACCTGTACCCCGCCCACTCTCTTCTGTACCTGAACGAGGCGTACTCCGCTTCAAGTGCCAGACGTTTTCTCGTTTGCGTTAAACGATCCCATCTCCCCATCGAGTCGTTTTTCGAGAGTTCTACGTGAGATTGGATATTCTACGTGACACTCGATCGATTTCAATTGCAGTATTGTGATAAACGCATATATTTTCGCAGAGATTTTATAACACTATTTAATGTTCTGAATAAATGATTATCTAACGTCGCGGGAAATCTGACATTTGCTATGGCATTTATTATTATAAAAATTTATTAGTTATATATTTGCAAGATTAATTTTTCTTCATTTATAATTATTAACTCTCAAGTGACTCATTTATCTCTTTTATAAATAAATATTTGTAATATATTTATAATCTAAAATTCCGGGAATTAATGAATAAAAAAAGTCAAATTAAAGATCATTGATAGAATTCTTATCGAACCTTTTTTAAATATATCTATGTTCGTATTCCTATATTAGGTATTCATCATTAAATTGTACAAAAGGATGTTTATATTTGCAATTATGTATAAAACAATAAGATACACAAATTTGAATGAAGACTTCACTAAACTATAAAAATTTCTTAATAAAATATAAACCCTATTTCTTTCTTCTTTCAACTCGAGATATTTTATAACAAAAAAAATCTCAAACAATTGATAAAAAAAAACTCAAACGACTATTAAAAAAATATAAACATATATACGCGATTAATTTTTCCCAATTGGGATATGGAATATCGAACGAATACTGTATCACTGCATACAATACCTACACGTATGTGTGCACATCCATACACAACGCAGGCTCGCCTACAAAATCTCGATGTTGCCTCGCCGGTTACAAATATTCAATAATAGATCATAAAATGTTCACGATGGACCACTCGGCAAAAAGAAATCAGATTTGCACGCGAGAGAAAAGAGGGAGAAATAGAAAAGTTCAATATGAACGATAATTTTTTTACACGAAGTCATGAACCGATACAACGAAGGTAAAGGGGAGGAGAGAGAAGAGAGTACGGGAGCCCATCGAATTGTTTCTCGTTTCATTGCCCCGGTAGTGTGGAACAACGAGTCGACAGAAATGTCCAATCTGCTGGCTTTGAGCGCCCATGATGAACGTAGGAAGAGGGACAATCGTTATGGGGGTGCGAGCAGGATACGACAATATCGAACGAGGTAGTAGTACTTCAACCCTTTAACCGAACGCAATTTTCCACTGTGTGTATCTTCCCGCGGCCTGTATTTTTATCGCGTCCCCAAAAACAAATTTCGTAGGTGCATGACCTTTGACATCAGATGCAAATGAAAACTGCGGGAAAACCGGACGGCGACCCAATTCGTCGGATATCGCGACGAAATGCGGCAGAATCGGTGAATCAGTAATCGGCTGAAAGATGAAGATTGATTACCGTGATTTATGTGAGAAGTCGCCGAGGAAGAGTAGACGTACGTTAAATGCGCTTTAACGAGTAGACATTTACATTTTTCCGATTGGAAAATATTTTCTCGTCGTAAATTAATTAGAAGATAGATAAGAAAATTAATTAAATCCTTTTCTTCAATTTGGGTCGATAAATCAATTCTGGAATATTTTTGTCGAATTAAAACGCAGCCTAAGCGATATATTTTAATTTGAATCAGGAACCGCGAATATTCATGCTAGAAGAAATCGTAAGTTCCATCACTTAGACAATTGCCTCGACCTACTTTGTTTCTCGGTGGAATGATGCGATTAGATTAATGGCACAGATATATGAACAGGATATTGCGAGATTAGAATCGGGATTTTGAATTTTCACGGAACGGCGTGCAAGATAATCGTCTACGAATGAGCAGCGTGATAAGCGATTCTATACGTGCATTTAAAGATGATTACTTATTACTTCTCTCTATTATTACTTTCGAAGTAGCGCATCCCTATCATGCTCCGAAAAGACGTTCTCAAAATGCATAATTGCCGAATGAATGTTTCTAATGGCTTTCGCCACGTTTCGCTCGCATACATCGAAAAGACAGAATGAACTAACTTCCAGTTCAACGATCACATTAATAACGACTGTGCGCAGCAGTTTCGACGAATTTCGCACGTTTGCAATAAGAAACTAACGATCGTTGAACGCATCTCAACATTCTCCGATCGTTCAATAAAATTCTAATATCTCATGTAATAAATCTCGCGAAAGGCACGAGGCGCTCCGCCGTTTATCAGCAGTTTGGCTAATGCACTCTCGAAGGCGCGTAATGCGCGGAACATGCAATCTTAATCGAGATCCCCAAGAAAATCGCCCTGACCCATTTGGGCGGGTAATAACGACCTAAGTTGTCGAATTCGTCAAATTAAGTCGAATTAATAATCAGACGATGAAAGCCGCGCGCGCCGAAAATCTGGATGCACTGGGTCAAAAATTGACAATGAAAACTCTGGACCGATAAAAGCGTGCCATTGTCCGCGCCGCCTCTGTTTTCCACCGCGGTGATAGCGCGGTTCTCGGATAATAGCACGATAAATATGCTAATTTCAGAAGGGCAATTTTTCCGCTCGGGCTTTTGCCGCTCTGCGAAAACAAATTCCACGGTTACGTGCGTGACCAGGGCGCGGCAATTGACTATTTTCGCGGAAAATTATCTCGCCAGAACGAAAGAACGTACATCCTTACGGTCGGTTTAAGCGCGTAATTACGCGAGGACGATCGGACGATTAGATTAACGCGTGAGAGAGAGAGAGAGAGAGAGAGAGAGAGAGAGAGAGAGAGAGAGAGAGAGAGAGAGAGAGAGAGAGAGAGAGAGAGAGAGAGAGTAGTAGTAGTACGTAGTACGTACGTAGTACGTAGTACGTACGTACGTACGTACGTACGTAGTACGTACGTACGTACGTACGTACGAGTACGAACGTACGA
>NW_012130082.1:825824-829350 GCF_000143395.1 Atta cephalotes
TATTATTGGGTTGTCCGGAAAGTTCGTGCCGCAAAAGATTTAAATTTAATAAATGTATACTAAAATTTAAATCTTCTGCGTTTCAATTTTCCTTCAAAATCGGCACGAACTTTCCGGACAACCCAATAAATTCCCATAAATAAATTAAATGTATTAATTAGCGAATCTTTTATTAGCAAATGTATTAATTAATGGCAATCTTAGAATAAGCAAAAAAAAGTAGGTAATTAAGGCACATAATAACTTTGCTTAAATGTGCTTTATAACTATTTGAAAAATTTAATTAACCAGATTTTTACGTATATCTCTCTCTTTGAATAACAATATTTAAATGAGTATTTAAATACAGAGTTTTTAATAGGAAAAGCAAATCATATTTACGAACAAATTGCTTAAGGAAATTTCATTGGTCGAGACGACCGACAACAATACCCCGAACGATTACGAGATAAGCCAGAGGAAAGAGATTTGCGTCGATTCGCACTACAGACAAAATTACGGTAGAGACTCGCATCTACACGGCGGCGGTACACCTCACCATCGCGCATCTCGTTTCCACGATAATATCGTTAGCGCCCAAGCAAATTAGCCCTTTGTAGCGGTTTCTGTGATTGCCCTCTGTCTCTAGGAGAACGAGCGAAGGGGGCGATCAAACGCGCGAAAAGGGGGTTGGCTGAGAAACGGGGTCGGTATATAAAGCCTCAAGAGGGCGATTTTCCGCGAGTTGACAGTTAAGTTTCTCCTAAACAAGGAAGAAAACGGGATAAAAGAGACAGCGGATCAACGTCAGGATCAACGTATATACACGTAAACCGTAAAATTTGCCATGCTTGCAAATAACTTGAGACCTTTGTGGCAAATTTTGCATACAACCCGAGTGTTAATTAAACAATCCATCATTTTAAATATCTATCATCATTTTAAATATCGTCAAGTCGTGACAATTTATTGTGGAGTATTTGTTATAGAGTAATTATAACAGAAAGATTACACTAAAATATGTGACACATTTAAAATGTTTATCCTTTATTTAATAAACATAAGAATACCTTCAATTCGATACTAATAATATAATTAAGAATTGCTAGTAGATAACTATAAATCGGCTACACATCTAAACGCATAATTTATAAACGACACAAAGATCGATAAATATGGATTGATAGATCCCATTTGTGCACTGAAGAAAAGGGAATAATCGCTATTAGAAGCCACCACTCAACTATTTATAACAAAGCCGTGATTAACCCCATAACTACTGGTTAGAGTTGCCGAGAGGGTGCTGCCCCTTCTTAATTAGTCGCTATTAATTGTTCGGGCCGCGCTATACACGCGGGCACAATTGGGTTAAACATCACGATTGTCTTACACACTGCAATTTAATAACAACGCTTAATCCGCGCTTCATTTGCCGCTTACTGAATTGCCACGCGATTTTACATTGTATGGCAAAATACATACACTTTCATAAAGCTGTGAGAGTCAACCTTAATCTAAATATTTTCGTTTCTATCGGGATGCACGCAATGAAACAAGCTGAATGTTATTTTTTCTTTTCATTTTTTCATTAGATATTCTATGTTTATTATTACATCCAGGCCAAAGGATATTTTACTTTATTTAAAAACAAAAGGATAAGGATAAGCGGGGTATGAAAAGATGGTTTAGAATATGCTTTAACGCATTATTGCAAATCGAGCGTACTTGTATAAAGCTCCATATATGGGTCAACGTGACATATGGAGTATGACACTGTCTAGAATAGTGCACTCGTCAATCCTTTAAATTCAGGTCAAGGAATTGAATCCGCATGAGAATTCAGAGGATAGATCTTGGTGCGATCTTATGCTAGGAATCTAGAGAGTGTTCCAATGATTCTGCACATGTATGGCGGCCGACTGAGATTTCCAATTGTCAAAGCAACGAAAAAATTAACGGAGCAATCGGAATTCGAATTCGGAATCCTTCGTTCTCAAATCTAGGCACTAAAGCCGCATACTCAAGATTGCTTCTATTCTCGATGTTATTTCAAGCCTATATCAATATTTAATCGGCCTTACGGTTATATATTCGTATAAATGGGTTATTCAAGTATTACCAGAGCGAAATTCGATTTTCTTTTCTGATTCTTAAGAATCGACAAATTTACAAGAAAATTATTAATAAAAAATTAGAAAAAATGAGGAATAAGTTTTTTTTTATTTAATAACAAGAAAACATTATTATTAGTCAGATAAAAGAAAGGACAATTTGGATAACTCTGAGGAGTGTTAGGACCGTCCGAAATGAACTTGAAGTAGCGAGGATAGAAAATGATGGGTTTGGACGCCAAAGTTAATCCAAAGTAGAATAGGAAGTGCAATGGGTCTGTCGCTGAAGTTAACTCGAAATAGCGGAGTAGGAAGTACGTCACGTATTATAGGACAAGTCGCATTTCGTGATAACAAGCATGTCGATGAAGGAAAAGAACTGTGGTCTGCAGTAACCTTTGTAACAATATCATTTTATATTTATTGAAATGAGACATATAAAAAAAAGAAATATTCATTAATTAAAAATAATGTCAAATGTTCAAATATCTCATTTCTAAGAGCAACATTATTCAAAAGTGTAAATTAATGTCATTTTAATTCTATGAAATTTTATAGTCACTCGTACAAACACGAGCTACTGTAACGTTACAGTAACCTATTTTTTTTTTCAAGTGAATGTATTAACAGAATTCAAATTTTCTCAATTAGAAAGGAAGATATAATATTAATGAGATATTAATTAAAAATAGAAAAATAATCGATGAGAAATAATCTGTTGTAAAAAAATGGCAAAAGAAAAAAATAATTTTGAAATTACAACAGAATAAATAAATAAAGAGATAGATTTTAAACGATGTTCGGATTATCACATATTGTATCCAAAAATTCATGACAATATTGTATTAGATATTTTTTATAATTCCGAGAGAAGTATGATGTAGAAATAAAGAATATCAAAAAATATCGAAGCATTCTTTGTTGTAATAGAAAGTTTATTGATGTTTACGATGCTATTTAGCCGCACGTAAATCTGTTTTATGTCAGAAAATTTATTATCCCCACTGCTATATAAATTGATGATAATATTTCATTTTCGCGCGAAAAATATAGGGTATTCCTTTTCATTTTTATCTTCGTTTCTAATTAATGCAACATCTATTCGAGCATCTATACGTCTTAATAGAAAAAACACATATATAAACTAGTTTATACGTGCACTGAGAGAAAAAAATGATTGAAATAACCATAATTCAACTATAATTTATAGTTTTGGGATGATCATAAATTTATAATTATTTTAACTATATAAATTATAGTAACCTGAACACTGAATTATGATCCTAACGATCATAATACAATATGTATTCATTCAACTAATTGTATGGTTATCTTACATATTAATCATATTTACATATAGTAAATTATACTGTAAAATGTTGTAACTATAATATATATATATATATATATATATATATATATATATATATATAGTA
>NW_012130082.1:833587-839336 GCF_000143395.1 Atta cephalotes
TATATATATATATATATATATATATATATATATAAAATATCTGATCTACGAACAATCTAATGATTCATTTTGCAAACAACATCAGTCGACATCTTTCGATATGTATATATAATTAACTTGACTAAACAACTCACCATCAAATAAAAACCTAGCGCATTGTAAACTGCGAGTTGTTTTTTCAATGGCATTCTCGTGTATCGTGTTCGTTGCATTTATTTGCGAAATAAAAACAGACGCGCGGTCGTATGAAACGAGAGGAAAAAACCTGCAACCCCGGTATAATAATCGAAAATTGAATTTGCCATTATAATTCAATGCGACATGACCGTTGCGTTTTCGCATTCGCCGCTCATACAAAACAACTCGGGCACCGGTGATGTATCCGTCACGATTGATCTCGGTCACGAGATTAGCGTTAGAGCGCGATATTCGGACAACATTGCGCGTGTCGATAACGATCGCCGGATATAAACGATCGAAATGTGCAACGTCAACCGGCATAGGTAATGCAATCGGAATGTAAAAGCATTTTATCAAAAGTACAGAGGATCTCGCACGAAATAAACGCATAAACCTTCAAATGTCAAAGAAATTAAAACTAAATACAATTAAATATAGAATTCAATATCGAGTATTTTAAGGAACAAGCTTCGATAATTTGATAAAAATGTCTAAAATAAAAGAAGTATGTATATTTATATAGTATATAAAATAGAAAATAAAATTTGTATATAAAAAGATCGGGTATCACCACAATCACATTCTTACAATTCTTTATAACATTCTTGATGGGGTTAATTAAAGTCGAGAATCCTAAAAATATGAAAAGTCAAGTTTGTAGTAATCCTCGAACTATATAAATGATCGAAGTTGATCAGCGTGAAAAATACGCTACTACCCTTTCTTTTATTCAGCCGTTATTAATAAAAACTTTTAACTATAATAATATACGCAATAATACGTAATATATGCAAATTGTTTAATTTTATGCAACAAACGTGGAGTAACATTCCTCTTTTTTTAATTTTTACATATTTTTAAAAACATATATGACGTAAATTACGACGTAAATTTGTTACACAATTGTTTCTATTAAATAAAATCAAATTAATATCGATCAATATCGATCAAATCAAACCAATAAGGTAGAAAAGATTTCAAATAACAATTAGCACGTATAAATATATAGTTAATAGTCATTAGTATAATTTTTAATAAATTAATTATTTCAAATTACGCTATGCAACTGCAAAATATTATTTTTGTCTTTTTGTTCTGGTTCGTAATTTATTCTAATTTGTATATTTAAAAAATTGCCAAGTGCTATTATTTCAGTTTATAGTTTATAGTTTATAGTTTATATAATATTTTAATCGTGATATCACAGAAGCCAAATGCAAATCTCAAATTGTATTTAAAAAATATTTTCAAAAGAAAAAAAAGACAAATATAAATTTAACAGTTAAGTATTAACAATTTTTCCTATCGTATTTTATTGTACAATTAATAATTTATCTTTATTTTACATAAATACATATAATATATTTAAATATATATGTATAATATATAATATCTTATATTTTTGCATACAAGAGATATGTGTAAAGTATGACAAAATATAAATAAAATTTACATTTCAAAAATGTCATAATTTATTTCATGAATTTTATTTGTCATAATTTTATTTTGTCTCTTTTTTTATATCATGTATCTCGTTATTTATCTCACCAATAAATTCGTGAAAATTTAATCAAATATAATTTGTTTGTTATTAAAATTGTGCAAATAGTATTATTAATATATCATATTCCCGTAGATATATCACTTCTTTTCGATTGCTAAAATAATATGTGTATAGAATACGTTGCAAAAAATTTGAAAATTCATAATTTCTTTACTAAATTTGGAAGTACTTTCTTTTTTATAAAAATAATTATCGTTTATTATTTTTACTAAATTTTACTTTATAAATATTTTTTTCAGTAATTTTTTGTTTATGCTCATAAATGTATGATTTTTTCGTATAAAGCAAAATATACAAATAAATTATGATGTCGTATAAACCAAAATGTACGAATAGATTATGATGTAGTTAGTTCTAGTTTAAGGTTTATCCTCGTATATACAATAAATTAGCAAATAATTGCGTGCATCAGGATTAAATATTATTGTTATTTACAATATCTTAGCAAATCCATCTTAACGGAATGAGTTTATAAAATATTATACTATTTGATATGTATATGCACATCTGTATGTACATTATCAAAAATTTTCATAGATCATTACCTCGCAACTAAACAAAGCATTAATTTATTATTTACCAATAAGAGCAGCAGCAGAGTTTTAAATTATATTGAACTGTAAAATAAAAATATATATTCAATTATAAGGGCGCTCAAAATAATCTATGTTTCAAAAAGTAACAGGCATACATAAAACAATTATAATCGATCAATTCAAGTAATAAATAGCAAATAAATAATAATTAATTTGTCCCCTGGTTCCTCTGCCATCGTCCCATGTCTCTTCCGGCTTCCTTCTCATCTTATTCTTCATGACACTTATGTACACTCACTCGCGGAAATACAAACCACAATACCTTACGTCGCGATGCGTGCTTACAAGTCGTTTATCGAGTTAAATGTACGAGATAATAATCACTAATTATTCGTAATGAATCGTGTTTTGAAGGATATTAATGGGAAGGATACGAGAAATACCCATTTCGCTTCGCTGCCTACAGACTCGAGTCACACTGAACAAATGATATGGCGACAATATTATGTAAATAATATGCTACAGTAATGAACAATAATGAAAACAATGAATGAATATCGAACGCCGTGTGCCGCTCCGAAATTTTTACGCGTTACAGAATAATCGCGAATTAAATATTCTCTTCCTCGCAAATTGAATTGATTATTAACAAACGGCATACTATAACTTATGTGAATCTCGGGATAATAAACACTAATTTATTCGTAATGAATCGTGTTTCGAAGGATATTAATGCGACGATTCGAGAAATATCCAGTTCGCGTCGCTGCCTATCGACGAGTTACGCCGAGCAAATAATATGGCGGTGATATTATGTTAATAATATGCACACAGTAATGTAAACAATGAATGAACGTCGATACCGTGTGCCGCTCCAAAATTTTTACGCGTTACAAAATAATCGCAATTAAATATTTTCTTCCTTATAAATCGAATCAATTATTAATGAACGGTACATCATAACTTATGTAAATCTCATGATCTAATAATTACTCATATTATTTCGCGCTCTGAAAACGGTAGATGATTTATATTCAAACCAGCACAAACTGGAAGAATGACATAGACATATTCGAGTATTGTTGAGAAGGTATAAATCGTCATCCGTTAATATCGCGAAACAGCAATTTCAAATTAATATTCTGAATTATTTCGATTTCTATGAAATCGCACAAACTAAATCATTATAATAAAGCTGTCGCTTCAATATGATTATAAGAAGTCAGGTAGTATTGGCTGGCATAAAAAAAATTTGTTTAAAATTGTAGATGCGTGTAATAACATTTATCAAGCCACTAATCCTGCACATGAATCCTGTACATGATAATTTTCTCTATATTGAGAATAAAATCAGTGTTGTTTGTAAATTATCGTGCATTTTGTTATATAGTTGTTGTTTTGCTATGCCAAAGTTAACTTCACCAACCAGTCACATTAATAAGTTTAAATCGAATTTCGAGTTGTTAATTCACTAATATAAACAATATTTATTATTCTTTCGTAGGTTAAAAGCTTTCTTTTAAAGCTGCTCATTTTATACATTTTTTTTTCTTTACGTATTACGGATGATATCAACAATGAAATGACAGGCGATATGGAAGCCTAAGTTAACGAAATTGTGGCTATATTTTGTTCTACGCAAATATGAAAAAGATACGAGGCAAATGAAAAGAAAAGAGCATGATATTAGCTGTATTAAACAAATAATAAATATGGAAATGGCAATAAGAGAAGCAAGTAAATGATATTCTATTTCGTACTTTTATAGTACATTAAAAGATAAAGTAACCGCTATTAATAAAACAGAAGATTAGCAATAAAACCATAGATATTAGTGGAACCTACAAAAACATGTTTTTTAGAAAAATATTTCTGTTTGATATCATCCTCCAATTTATAAAAACGAGAAAATTGTATATACTATTTAAAAATATATTTAAAAATATAAAAATCTTGGCCATTTTCATTTTTAGAAAAATATGATATGAAAAAGCACTTTGGCATAAGAATAATATTTCATAAAATATACATTATACTTAATTTTTATTGTAAAACAAAAACAATAAAATGTCAAAAAATCTGGAGTGTTCCTCATATCAATCGACTTTCTCTTAAATCATTGAAATCAATTAATAACGCAAAGTTATAATGGATCATTAATCCTTTGAGAATTGGAGGATTTTTAACAAAGTAATTTATAAAAGATCTTGAAGGGTTTTCGAGGTTGCTGAATACAATTCTCGGAATTTAGAATTCTGGTCTCAGACCAGAAAACGTGTCATGACATCGTCATGTCGTGATGTGCGCAAACCTCTCCACGATAACAAAGGACGTGTAGAGAAAAGAGGAAAGAGCCCGAAAAGTTTTGGTGAAACTGGAGATCGGCGTGCGCTTTCGACATAAAAAGTTATACAGACAACTAAAATAAAGATTTACTTTCGGACAATCCATCCTAAAGAAACGTGGTATGTGATTCATATTTATCCCCTTCTAAAATCATAAAATTATTTATAATCGCCAATCGTTTTGACTTCCATTAAATTTCTTTTCAAATAACGCAAATTAAATCTGCTACAAATATAGTCTCGATTCGCACGAATTGCGAATCAAACTAATAAAAAGTGCGAAATGAGATATTGCTAAGTATTTATAAAAAAAAATTACGTTTTTTTTTTCTAAAATAAAATCAACAATAAAAATCAATATTAAATGAGACATTGGTGCGTAATTATATGCATAATTACAAACCTGAAATTTGCAATTTTTACACAATACTATAAATTAATTTTAATCATTTGTTGTAATTAAAAAGAAATATTGTAATCTCGACAAATTTTTATAATATTTTTAAAATTCTCAATCCTAATTAATAACCAGATAATATTATTAAAATACCATATATTATAGTTATATAATATAATATTGTGGGAAACACATACATTATTTGTAACAATAATTAAGCTGCAGGCAAATATATTTTGGATCATGATGCGCATAATGGAAATAATAGTAGTAAATGGCAAAGGCAAATCAATGACAAAGGAAATATTAATAATCGTAATAAATATTAAATAAATGCGAAACACAGAGACGTGTTAATCCGTTGGCGTCACATCGCATGGACGAAAGTCGTCGACATCCTTTAGCGTGAAATACACTCCGGCACGATGGTTGGCGCGTTAACGAATATATGGCTCGCGTCATCGCCATATGAATTGTTATCATCGTGCGAGTAGTGCGAAGATAAATCGTTAATACGGTATGTTGGGTGGCTGGTGACGGAAAGTGGAACGCAGAACGCGAATCATTGGCCCAGATACGCTTGTTTTCGCAGGAGAGATCGTCGCTCGATGAGAGAGATAGGAGCCAGTAGCAGCATCCGTTATCGAATTTCGGTCGTTCCAGCTGGAATTTGTTTGAGTTATAATCATTTTTTCATTCTCTCCTTTTCCCCTCCTCTCTCTCTCTC
>NW_012130082.1:842784-855337 GCF_000143395.1 Atta cephalotes
AGAAAATAACAAAAAAAGAAAAGAAAAAGAAAAAGAAATAGCAGACCACCGGCGCTGACGATTTTCGTGCGACGTGCTCTTCGGCGAATCCTCAACGGCCGAGCCTGTCTGCCTCTGTCGTCCCCATCAAGCAAGCCCGAATGCGATTTACCGCTGATCCTCTTTAACGAGCTTCCGATAAACGAAGGAAATTCGCGTCAGCGATGAAAACGTTTCGTAATCCGGGATCTCCGCCTGTCTATCCGTTGCTGCGCTCTTCTTTTTTTTTCGTTCAGCGCCCGAGCTACGCCGCCGAACACGCCTCTTCTGATTTCGTCGGTGGAATATTTCGCCAAATCATGATATCCCGCTAAATGAAATAATTATAGCGGCAGACAGGATAGATTAAAAACGACGGAGCTTCCTCTTTCTGCCTCTCTTTCTTCCCTCACTCTATCTCCTATCTTGAACTTCGACCCCCGACACTCTAGTCGGATCGAGATGCATTTTGAATCGCGATTGCGAGATACCACTGCAAAATCCGCGGCTACTCTCGGGTTACACTCGAAATGGATTAAACGTAAATATTAAGGCAGCCGAGCGGTACATAAAGTTCTAATTAAAAGCTTTCCGCTCTCGAAACATCGCGAAATACGAAAGGCGGTTTTCCTCGCATTCGTTTGTAACGGTGTTACGACGTGGATTAACGTAAAATCGAGATTTGGCAAAGTACGAATCTCGAATTTCTTTCTCGATTAAAACAAATTAGTTGACTCATCAAAAATTGAAGACTTTCGCTTTGAACAATGCATATTCAGTTGCGCAGTATCATACGTATTGTATAAAGCCAAGTAAACACGATATTAATAATAAATTTGTAAATTATGTTACGCAGTGTATTTATAAAAAAAAAAATATAAACCATAATATGCGCATATATTAGACTTTGTTAATTAAATGTTAATATCCAGCAGCCGACAAACGGGAAAATAATTAAATAAATTTTTAAATCACAGAATGAAATGAACATATTAGTATGTGTACATATAAAATAAAATATCTACAAAATACTGCTAATTAAAATCATGATAATATATACTTAATCGTCATAAGTCATGGAATATGAGAACGGATAGTTGGAGTTTAATGCAAAATCTGAGCGAAAAGCTCCGGCGGCGTTCTGAAATGAATCGAGTTCCGGCAATGTTTCGTGCGCGAACAGACGAAACGGAATTAAGAGAAAAGTACGAGCCACACCGACATGCGGAGCACGAGACGGTACCGTTGCCGTTCAAAATCCGTTCACTCACACTACTGTCGGCGTGCCGGCGTCGCCGTCAGAAGGTAAGTATGACAGTGAACTTTATTATGCGCGTCGAAACCCGAACAGCGTGGTGGAGCTGTCACGCGAATCGGGGATGTAGGGACGGCGGCGACGCCGGCACGCAAGCCTATTTCAATGGTAATAAGCTGCCGACCAATCGCCAAGGATATATTAAATATGTATATGCATAACGAAGGGAAAAGGACGACAGAGAGCGCTCGGTCGCGGCGAAGGCGACGGAGGCGTGCCAATCAATTAGCGACGTTGTCCGATAAGCTCGTTCTCTCTTCCGACGACTGCGTCAGAGGCATCACGCCATCCATGTAGCGTCGGCTACACTGCCGCACAGGGCCGATGGGACTGACGCAAACCGCAGCTGCATTCTAAACAGCCCCGTGATCTCTGTGCTATCCTGGCCCGCCTGCCCTCCACGGACGTTATGGGCGAAAATTCGGAATTCGACAGGCGAGCCGACGTGCTCCGACAGAAAGATAGGAAGGGTACCGTTTCGTGCCTCCGTTAACTGTAATAAAACGAAGGGATGGCACGGAATTTCCCCGGGAGTTTGCGGAAACCACGTTCCGAACAATCTCAAGTGTGTAAAAAGAAGATTATCTTTATAAATTATATAGAGCAAACTATTCAAAAGTTTTGCAAAACTGAAATACAATTGCTATATGACTATAAGCTTCAGTAAACGCATGATCCATTTTTAATCCCAGTTAATTGACGAATTAAAAAAATAAAGAATATTACAAATTCCAAAGCTTATCGTCAGTAAAATTGTCATTCAAACAAATTGTGCTTTATCTTAGCAGTAAATAAAATTATTGTCAATAACTACTGTGATAGCAATAGCAATAATATCATTGCAATAAACGTATATATAAAGCCTAAAAGTAACGGATAAAATATCAATTCGGAAATAATAGCGCTGAAGCAGAAAATATCGACTGGCTTTAGGTGCGGCTTTATGGCTCGGTCTTAAGTGTAATGTGCGAATAAATACATAAATCTTTTTCTTCAGTCGACGGCCATGTCATTAGCAGGTATCGCATGCGATTCTTTCCGTAACACGATTCAAATGGATAGCGAGTGCTATGGTGCATACACTCGGATGCATTGAATGCGAGAAAATACAGAACCGCGCGAACGAAGTAAATATATTTACTTAGCAAACGCAATTATCCGAGCTACCGCGGGGGTTTTCTTTGAGTGAGTGAATGAATGAATAAATGAGAGAGAAAGAGAGAAAACTTTCCTTATATACCGCGCGATACACAATATAAATTTTAAATATGAGGCGATCAAATCTACTTATTTCCAGTAGACGCGCGCGTATTTCCAGGTCCTCGTCCCCGCGGACGGGTCGGTTATCTACGAGTACGATGATTCCCTCCCTTTTCTCCGTGTTCCTCATTTAAAATACAGAACTTAAAGGAGCTGGCAGTCGAAGGTACTTACTCGGCACATCGCGATATTTATTCGCGCTATTGTGAAGGCTAACTCACTTCGATGGAATAAGCCCTCGCGAATAGACTGCAGTGCCAGCGAGGAGTTGATGGGCACGAGACCCATCCCGTTCTACAGCAATAACGACCATGGTTACTTATATATACTCCTATAGCAACGTAATCGATTCTCCCTAACTTTGCTGACGATAGAGAGAGACCTTGATAATTAGCACCCACCTATCTACGTGAGAAACTTCCCGTCTCTCACCCCGCTCTATCCTTTCGAGATTAACCGAGACCCATATAGAGGCCAAGTTTCTACGGTCGTCTAAAGCTTTAGATAGAGGAACATGAAACGAGATGAGCGACCCGCCACTAATTAAGTACAAAACTTCAAACTAATGAATCTTTGCGTCCGTCTTTGTCCGTCTTTTAAATTTTATTCATATAAACGTATAGAAATGGTCCAAGGAATATGCGACGATAGATAGATTCACGACGTAAAACTTTATGTTAATAATAGTTCAAGTTACAATTAGTTAACGTGTTAATTACATGGATATATAGTATTTTTATCAATATTTGTACAAACTTATTGTATAACTCTGCTTGATACATAATATTGTTTGAAATTATGAAGTTTGAAAATGAAATATTGTCGCGAATAATAGCCAAGGATGTGACACGGTGAAACCGAGATCGTATAAAGTTCTCGATGAAATTCCGTGTATCATTGTTACACGTTAGTTTGGCATTGTTTGATTGACTGATACCCGTTCATTTGGCGTAACGTGGTGGAAAGTACGGGAAGTGTGATAACAGGTGACAGTATTACGCAGCACCGATGTCATTCCACGGGAACGTGAAGCTCGAGTTTCTAAACTCCGGTAGACTAGGCTGATCCGTGTAGCTAATTTTCAGAAAGTACCTGACTCGCTGCATACATACTATAGACATGAGCGACAACTCCTGCGCATTAGTCCCATAATGAGCCGCCACGTTTGTAACTCGGAAGAATGGCTCAGTATTCCCGATGCTGAATGCAACAATGCGTCTTATGCTATTTACATTAACGAGAATTACGATAAGCTCCGCCCACATTTACCGCGGGATTTATGGAGGAAATTATTTGTCCTCGCTAAGACACACTGTGCAACGCAAGTTTCTTGAATGCGAGCCGCAACGCCTAAACGAGCTCCCGGCGAATGTAAAACTGGAGTGAACGTTTTTCATCCACGATTTTAAGAGACCTGTTCTCTCTCCTTCCCTCCTCCATCTCTCTCTCTTTCTTTCTCTTTCACTCACTCTCTTTAAATACTACTTGTTTTATAACTTTAATTTTCTTTCGCCAAAATTGTCTCTTGCAATGTTTGTACCGTTCATATTACATTTAAATCCTTTTTACTTACTTAGCTTAATTCTAATGGTGATAGTGACGAATGAATGCTTACCTGCAACAAAGAGAAATAATGATAATTAATAACAGCATTTGTAATCACAATTATTAATCACAGTATAAATAATTATTAACTCATATAAAAGAATACAAATAAACCTCCATTAGCCTTGAAATTTTTTTGTTATTATTATCTCATATAAACTGTATATATAAAAAAAGATGGAACCTGAAACCATTTTTGATAAATATCTACGGATATATTTTCAATAAAAAATTACCAGTAGATATTATGTAATTTTTATAAAATAAAGAAAAATCTCTCATAGAAAAATTATATTTTAGTATATACTTGTCATATCTTCTACATTTCTTACTCTCTATGTTCATATTTTTTAATGTATCATCATCAACTTCTTTGTTCTATTTGCGTCGCGTAAAATAATTAATACCACTTACAACAAGCACCCATAATTTCCCGTATTTCAACATAAGCACCCAGAAATATACTACGTTTACGACAATATCGTAAACCGAAGAAGCCGCTTGTGTATGTAAAACGCTGCCTGCAGGCACAATAAGGCAAAACGTGAAATAAGGTGTCGTGCGCAAACAGCAATACCGCGCACTAATAAAGAAACGCTGCAAAAAAAGAAGAGATCATGAAATAAGGCGTGCCACGTTCATGTCTAGAACGGACGAGTCGTGACGACAAACGAAAGGGAGAGAGAAGATAGAATTAATTTTATTAAACGCTACCCGCGAGCCATTACAGCAGAGGGGGGTGCAACGGCAATCGCCCGTTTGTTCCAGGAGGTAATAAACGCTGTTTTCATCTGCGAGATATTGTGAAGTTATTGTCCCGTACCTCCTTCGTCCGTCCCTTGTAAACTTCAACCCTCTCCTCTCAACCCTTTTCAAACTATCCTTCTCGATCCTGTCTTAGATGGTTCACAATTCTACACACGGGACACGCAAAAATGATTTACGATCGTCTCTCCGATCTCTTTCTCTTTCTCTTTCTCATCCTCGTTCCCTCTAACATGAGGCTCTCGCGGGAACACCTGCATCATCTCGAGGCTTCCGGAATGTACCACTCGCCCGAGGAGGATTCCGATC
This sequence comes from Atta cephalotes, assembly GCF_000143395.1. Taxonomy (NCBI): domain Eukaryota; kingdom Metazoa; phylum Arthropoda; class Insecta; order Hymenoptera; family Formicidae; genus Atta; species Atta cephalotes. Next base: position 848,057 of record NW_012130082.1, read on the forward strand.
TGAATGGGTTACAGCGCGCGGTGTGAGACGGTGTGCTTTACAACTGCGCCGTAACGCGAGAATTTATTACACATTACAACCACGAAGGAACTTGAGCTAAAAGTGGTCGCGATGCATTTCGAATTCGTGCGCTTCTGCCGCTGCCTGTCGACTTTTCGTCGGTTATAAATTTTCAGACTTCTCACCGTCGGCTATAATAACAGTCGTACTATCGTGCGAAATACTCGAGTTTGTTTGCAAACTTGTTCAACTCGCGCAACAACCTGTAGCCTCTCTGATTACCTTTCGCAAGAAATATAATCAAATGTAGATTTTAACAATGAGTCTATATCACTACCATTACATTCAAATTTGGATAATATGCCGTAATATAATCAGCTTATATTCCATCAATATTATTTTCTTGATTATACAAATAATAAGCTAAAACAATTAGCTTGTTCGAGTTAAATTCAATACAATATTTAAAAATTACCTTTGTTGAAAATCTCACTTAATTAACTTGTTCATCTTTTCTGATCCCCTGATAAAATATCAAAATTGCAGCACGTTACGAAGTTGTATGCTTTCAGAACACTCCGTTAGCGAGCAGACGAAGCAGGGCGAAGACCTCGAGGGCAAAGGAGCGAACAAGGAAGACGGTACTCCAAATTATGGATCGCGAACGAGCGATGGCGGCGAATTGTGAGGCTGTGAGTTCGGCTCATGCAACCGGGATACCTCGGTAAACCAAGCTCACAATCAACAGCGCGGGAAGACACGCCGCGGAGCTAAAACCGCCATAGGAAAGCTGAATACCAGCGTGAGAGGCTGCTGCCACTGCCGCTGCTGTTGTCGCCGTTGCGTCTCTGTTCGCCATCCATGACCTGCCCCTATATCCAGTTCCTTTGATACGATAGTATAATACGCTAGGTCTCTTCCCGCAACGCTCTATATTCTGTAAACCTGCTTCGCTTCCAAGAGAGCTCTTGTCCCGTCATGATGAAGCAAGTTGAGGTCCTGAGCTAAGTTGCGCATTCGCAACGGTGATCGCTCGTCGCGGGGTATATAATGAAGGGAGTAAATAAATAAAAAGTTTCGCGAGAAAAGACGTGCAGGATACAACCGGAGAAAGAGAGAAGCGGACAAAAAAGTGAAGAATCGACTTTAACGCGAATATCAGCCACCCCGCTTGGAAAGAAAGATTTAACGAGTGGTTGCTGAATAATGAAATAAGTTATTAGATAGAATTAATAGCTGAGAAGTATATCCCTAAAAGAGAAGCTGGGATATTAAGAGCTCTGAAAGCTCTTCGGAAGGAGAGAGGTGATATTATTCTTCCTGCCTGACGAGTCATCCTCGATATTTAATCTACTTTCGTCGTTCCACTCTCCACGGCTCTCTCTCTCTCTCTCTCTCCGAGACGCTCGACGCGTTTTGTTAAACCGAATTGATACTCATTGAAAGACTGATAGAACGAGAAAGCGTTTGTTTCCGGAAAAAACATCGGCGTCCATCAAATAATCACCCATCCGGGAAACTTAGTCTTTCTTTGCCTTTTGAATAACAAAGTGCGCCAAAAACTTTTCCTCACAGAACATACTGGATCACGATGCGAACTGTAATATAGAGAAAACTAACAGATTATGACGAGTTAAATCAACGGATTCCAGCTTGCGCGTTTTCACATAGGTCGATTATTTTCGCATCCGAGCGAACTAGCTTACACTAAAATTACCTTGGGTGGAGTGTACGATGAGACTTCGGAGACTTTCACAAAGAACGCCCCTGAATTCAGTGCGTCAGTCTATTCACGTGCTGTGAGGAATACAAATGAATGAGCGCGTGAGCGGGTGTACCCAATAGGGATTTTACCGCTTTTTCAAACTTGCGAAAAGTTTAGTCATAAATAGCGCGGCAGTTTGATCGGAATCTTGGGGAACGGCAAAAAGAAAAACGACAGATTTCTAGAGATACGACGGAACCGATTTTTCCAGAGATGACCTGGATTGGAATCGCTGGACTGGCATTGCGATAAAGCTATCGCGGATCGCACGTAGCGAGATAGCCGCTTTTGCACACAGAGTACGCGTGGAAAAATGTAAACTTTAATCAAATGTATCCGATGTATTTCCGATGCATAGCAATGGCACACATTTTGATATTGCTAGCACTTTTACATTATACATAATGTATATGGGATAGGTACATAAGAAAATTGAAAAATTATTAAGGGATGTATAATATGAGATCAATATTTTCAAACACAACCTTCTATCTTTCTATTTAACAATATTAAAACAGCAATGTACAATTTTCTTGTTTTCTTTTTGTATGCAATATATAAATATAAATATGAATATACAGAGCTAGCGAATAACTGAATGGACAAAGGTTCTTTCAATAGACTTACGAACGCTTTGATATTCAGAAATTGCGAATGGCGCGTGGCTGGTTTTTGCTCAAACAAAATTTCGATAAAAAACGACAATGAAGTAGCTGGCGGCGGACATAGAGAGAACGGAAGAAGAGAGAGAGAGAGAGAGCGAAGGACGCAGAGACCAGGAATGAGCAGGGGAAAAAGCACAAAGACACAGTTGATCGAAAACAGCCGAAGAAGAAAGCTCGATCCAGGTAGGAAAAACGAAAACGACATGGAGTGAAAAAATCTGACCGGGGCGCTAATTGCGGTGGTTCGATTGACCAACCGATCGATCGATGGATCAGTCGATCGAACCGACGGCAATGACCCAATGAAATTGCTCGGACGAATAACAAAAGCACAATCGCTTTGAGGATCGACGTAAAGTGCTTGCCCGTCCGTCCGGTGTGAAACTCGCGTTTCACGGACCGACGCGAAAAAATTACGCGTGCGGTAGCGATAAACGTTTGCAAGCCTCGGAAAAAAGAGAATGTCGAATGAGCTGATGCATTCGCTTCGCGTTCTGCAAATAACGTCGAATGAAATAACTCTCGTTACTGCCGAAACCAATTTTTTTTCCGACCATGATGAAGAGATGCACTTAAGAATAAAGAAATTGAATTAACGAAAGCATCTAGACGATAAATAATGAAGTGTCTGACGTTACGTTCATTTATTTTTATATAATATACTTTCATATCGCATGCGTTTATTTGTTAAAAATCTCACGCGATAACCGATTGTATGAGCAATTCGCGATTGTTAAATCAATAACCAATTCTTATAATGATAAAAAGTTACCAAATAATAAACGTTATTAATTTTTTTTATTGTTATGATCATTGCCTATTGATTTAACAATCGCGAATTGCTCGGTTACCGCATGATAATATTTTTGACAACAGCGCATGCAATATGAAAATATATTATACATATAAAAATAAATCAGCGTAGCGCATGCCACGTGTAACAGCGCTGATATGAATCCGTCAATTACACGGAATATCGCGTGTAAACGGAATTAGGCATCTGCTGGTTAAAAAGTTAAATGCTAAAAACGATTCTTGTGCAACGGGGCGACAAGTCCAACCTTTTTAAATCGTGATCGGCCGGCGGAAAAGCGCGAAAATTCGCGCTAACGCAATATTCACGATGATTCCGGTCGCCGCGACGACGCGTGAAACGTTCCCGTGCGGACGCGTGAAACGTTCCCGTGCGGACGCATTGTGAAAGGGACGCGAAAAAGCAAAGCGGAGAGCGGGACGAAGAGACCGACATGGCGGAAAGGACGCACGGAATGGAAATATGCTGTTCGCGCGAACGACGCTTAAAAACGAGTTAACGTAATGCTCCACAGAGGAAAATTATTGTACGAACGAGACTGCAGCTGCCGCACGTTATTACGTTCGACTCGCGTTCGTCGGATGTATGTTGAACCGCGTACGAGAGCACGCTCGTGGATATTAGTGCGACTGGTTGGCATAACGTGTAGATATGTCAAATGAAATAAAATTTCTTTCGGTTTAATAACACATTTTCGTTCGTCTTAAAAAGAGTGACACCAAAAATCGCTCGTTTTTGGGCCCTCGATTTTGCGACTGAACTCTGTGTCCAATGGTACCTTATAATGAGGCATTAATCACAGAGAAGTTTCAAGTTGAGGTGATAATTGTTTTTCAGAGCTGGGAAGAGAAGTGCGGAATCGAGGTCTGTTATCGAATTATCATTATAGATCTGCGAAGTCCGATATTTTATGAAGCTTTCGAGAAGAACGCTCATTCGTGTAGTGAATCAGTGAGCTCTATATGTGACACGTACGTTTGTCTTACTTTATTCACGTATTATTATACTAAAATGAGACAGAAGTACCCATAACTGTCACTCTCGTACAGCCGTCCCTTTCTAATGTTAGCATAGGGAAGGCTCACTCTAGTGTGTATATAGCCCAATATAGTGGCGAACGTACTTCTGCAAGTACAGAATTTTGCATAAATGACGCCTTGAATGTAAAAAAAAATCGGATTTTTGTATAGCCATAATATGCCTAATAACATATGACACCTCCCTTCAGCTATGATAACAATTGTCACATCAACCTGAAACTTCTTTGTAATTAATATCTCATTGTAGGGTATCATTTGGCACAATTCAGTCCAAAAATTGAGAGTCCAAAAACGGGCGAGAAAAACTCCTTTTTTCAGGATCATTCTTTATCGATAAACTTGGACTTCAAAGCATAATCGATATTTTGATTATAAATTTTTTTAGAGATAAATCTAAAAAACAAGTGAAATATATACAATTAATCCAATCTCTATAATAGTAAAAACTCATTGTTAAAGCTTTCAGTGCAGCCACGAATTTTTTCAGATTTTTATACAGTTCAGAAGTGTATAATAAAAATATAAAATATACTCAAAGACCCGGATTGTTGATAGAACATGTAAAATTTTACATTGCCAACGAAATATTAAGAACACGAACATGTAAATTATTTCAAAAGTCACAATCAATATCAACGTGTTGAATAGTATACAAATTGCGATTAATTTTACAAGAGTTAAAATCCAATTTATAATCCGCGTTACAGTAAATAAATGCAATTTTTGACAAACATATTCGTGTTCTATCGGTGACATGTAACTCTCGAAATAGCGTTAGTTGCATTCTATATGCGTCAGTGGCGTATGTCAATAATCATTACGTGCTCGTAATCGATGTCCTGAAAGTTTAACGTGTTAAACAATTCTGACAGTTATAGCTTGCAAATATGATTTAATCATCATTTAATCAACATCGTCTTATGCGAAAGATCCTTAAATTTGCAGATATATATGTCAGTCTCTCTTGTCAATGTTTTAAATAAACGCTTCGTTAAACTGTCAAAATAGTTTATTCTATGAATTAAATACATTATACAATATAAATATGTGGTAACACCAATAATACAAAATTGAAGTATCCTAAAAGGGATATTAGCATGACACTAGCGGCATTAGCGGACACGATATCACGGTCGATGATGTTTAATACAATTTTAGCGTCAATCAAACCACCGCGGTCGGAACGCTGTCACTCGTTTGGTAAAACTAGTAAAATTAATGTCGCTATCACGCCTAACACGTCGCTATTAATTATCATGAACCACCGGCCGGTTTAAACTGGCCGTATATACGTACATAAGCGCTCTTTGTGATATTATCGAAATTGCAATCAACATTAAAAAAAAAAAATCATTCAATTTGGATTTCTTCATTGGATGAAAATTCATTAATCCGTGAAGTGAATTGTGTAACAAGCCAACGTAACAAGCTCGTTGCTCTAATGCTTTAGCAAAAGTACGTATATTACACCGTGTGTTTAAGCACCTGTGGAACGCAACAATTTTTTTTCTATCTGTTATAATTAACTAGATTTGTGCACAGTAAAACATTCTCCATGGGGAAAAAAATCCCACCGTTATTCCAATCAACACCAAGTACAATATTCATGCAGTTCGCGATAGCGCAAGTATTTAATATAGTTATATGTGTCAATTTTTGTACGCAAAAGAATTCGAATTTCGAAAAAACTATAACGTGCAGAAATATCGCGGACATATTTTTTTTAAACAGAGCTAAATAAATAAACTGATGCTGTTTGTGCTGGGGTTGCTTTATTTTCGCCCTGTCAAAATGAAGTCAGCAAAATAATCGCGTTGCGAGGATGAAATTGCGTTCCAACGGCTGCGCTTTATCTGGTCGCGTTGTGTTTTGTAAATCCCACTGAGAAAGAGCTCCGACCGGTGCTTACGGCGGTGCTGGAGCACGAAAAGCTAGGAAAGCCGGGAAAGCGCGATATTAGCGAGTCGGCATAAAGCTTAATGTCGTCTTGCGTTTTACTGTCGCATGAGGCTGCCACAATGAGCAGCAAATACTACTACTGGCAGAGCTGCAAAAGAACGGCACGCAGCTCGAAGGTTGAGAAATGCATGACAAACAGAAAGAAAGAGCAAAGAAAAGTATGAGCAAGATAGAAAGGCTGACAAGTAGATGGCAAAACAGAGAGAGGAATGGCAAGAGTGCAATCGCGACAGTAATGAGAGAGCCGTTAATTATGTAATCCCATAATTAAATTAAACGCACTCGGTCGCGTATACTGCGTGGCTCTTTTGGCATCCGTAAAATCGGCTATAATTTGCGCCGGAAACGAGTAACGGATTGTCATTCATGGTAGGCCGCAGACGGTTGTGCGCGTGCACGTACAAAACGTATGGACATCGAGCTCTCTCTCCCTCTCCCCCCCCCCCTCCTCTCCCTCCCTCTACCACCGTCAAATTGCAGGAATCGAGATACGATACGAAGCGTCGGGGTCCCCGAGAGGTAATTAACAGTATATTAATTCCGTTAACGAGCGACTGATCCGGTGCCGATGATCAAGCGCTTTCGTTGATGCCCGTCGCGTTGTGAACAATTATCGGTGTCAATGCACACATCCTTATACGCGGTAATTAGTAAAATATAGAACTGTATAGCAGAGATGTGTTTTCAGAATGGGTATATCACGAGATTTTAAATTGACTCGTTTTGCGGTCTCCATTCTCAGAAAGATTACGTTTAATCGCGAATAATCGACTGCCATAGATAATCAGCTGACCCAAAAACAAAAACGGTTATGAGATTAAACCAAGTGTACTGGATCATCAACAGGCGGAAAACCGCACGTAATGACATAAAGTGATTCTACATGCTGCAAGAGGTAGTGGCACTTCAAAGCGCCATCGCGCGACAAAGGGTTAAGCGTCGCGCGAATTACATTTCACTTACTCTCAAGAGAGAAACGTTTGTAAGCCCCCGTCGTCTTGATAAAGACTACCGAATCCTTCAATCTCTCTCTCTCTC
>NW_012130082.1:856350-860208 GCF_000143395.1 Atta cephalotes
ACTACTACTCTCTCTCTCTCTCTCTCTCTCTCTCTCTCTCTCTCTCTCTCTCTCTCCCTTTTTTCTGCTCTCTTCTCTCTCCGCGAAAACGTGTCACGACATCTAATATTTCAGACGCTGGCATTCACATTTTCAGCCCATTCTTTCCTTATTCAAGCTTTAGGAGACTCCTGCCATCTTTGAAATTACGACGATATTCTCCCCATTGGCATTGGATAACGATTGTCGCGGCTTAAGGCGTGGAGCCTAAGAATAATCGTGCGACGAGTCGAGAACCCGGGGGAATGGCTTTGTGACATCCGAGACAAAAATCGGAGGATACCTGCCATTAAAGAGATGAGAATTTATTACTACGCGCGCAACGCCGCCACCATGACAAAGCCTATTTGTTATTCGGGTATTTAAGTGCCCGGATACTATTTCTGAAAATGAAACGCCGCTCATGCATCGACATAGTCGTGTAATTCCGTACTCTTTTTCTCTTTTTGAAACAGCTATCTCTCTCTACGATAAAATTTTTTAAGATCTTCACCTTTGTCTCCGAAATTGTAGGAAATCGAACTAATTTGCAGTCAAATACAAATTAATCATATATTTTTACAGAATTAGTTGTGTATACACATCACTGTATAATTTATTATCGCCACTATCAATTTATTTCAAGAAATATTAAATTTAATTATCGTACACTTCTTCTTCACTTCGTTCCAATGATCTTAAATATATTACGTTCTGAAAAAGAATTTCTCTGAGCAAAAGCAATGCTGACACGTTGCTTACGCGTGTCGTGAATAATAACTCCGTAAATATTGAACATCGTGGAAATCCATGAGACTATTTAACCGTTAAGTTAAACCGCGCGAAGTAACACGTTAGATGACAAAAATTAAATTGGATTACAGGCGAGGTTCGTAGTATCAAATGAAAAAAAAAAAGAGTTACTCGAGCGAATCAATTTTCGATGCACTTCGCTCGAACGGAAATGTTCTCGCCTTCGAAGAGATGCGACGGGGATAAAAAAGAAAGAAAAAAAACGTGACGATCGAAAATTGCATGGTAACGAACAGAAATTGGAAAGTCGCGCGCAGGTTTAAGCGGGCGTATCTCATCGTTCTTGTCTCTTCGTGCTTCTCATACCTATAAAATACGATAAAAATACGCGCGCTAGTTAGCAGTGACATTAAAGAGTTAAATCGCATGGAAACGAGAGGATAAGAAATCGCGAGCGTCTTTATCACGCGGATTTGCGCACATAGGTAGTCTTGTCTTGGTAAAAGAAGTTACGAAATGCTAAAGTGAAACTAAAACTTTTTTATTTCAGTCAATATGAATGCATATCTCACGAAAATGTTCTAACAACTCTGATCTTCGTGGATGTAAAAACTGTTCGCGTTAATAAAGTGATAAGAAGCAAAATCTCTTTGCTACACTTTCGTCACACACGCGAATTATCGAGAATATTTTATTCATCAACCTTTATAATCTTTATATTCAATGTGACATTACATATTACATTATATTCTTTTTATAGAAAAAAAAATTAAAAGACAATTGAAATAACAATATCACTGCAACACCAATTATTATGTCAATTGTTATATTATAAAAAATAATATATCATGCGCTTTTACACAAACAGAACGAAATCGAGAAACGACCTCGCTATGATGGTCGATGTCCGACGCGGTAAAACTTGTGTTTGACGAATCAATTAATTTTATCGAACGGACAACCATACCATCGCCCATTCCACGGCAATCTTCGTAAATGAAAATCGATTCGCTTTCTATTACGAGATAAGTAGCGGAGTAGGGGAAAGAGTGGGAGTGGGTGAAAGAGAGAGAAAGCAAGGTGAAGGAGAAGAGTCTAAGTCAGATACAACAATACCTATTAAGATAGCATCGTGACCAACCGCAAGCAATCTCGCTGGACAGACTTCGAGGATGGCTGTCGTACGTCTTGATTGCACCTGACATTATAATCGAAACCTTTCGATTCGCATTCGACGTTTTATTACCGCAATGGAACTTCCCGGACAAAGATCTTGTCAGGCCGACATTACGGTAATTTAACAATCTGATAAATCTGATAATTAATGTAAACTATCTCAAAGCGTCAAGATTATTCCAAATTTAGTTCAACAAACAATATTTCCACATAGAATAAGCCGATTTTTTAAACTGTTTTAATGAAAAAGTATCTAATATCAATGATATTACTATTAACTCATCATATTACTACTAACACGTGTAATGTAATTATCGTAATTAAATCAATTATTAACTTATGTTCTGATGTAATATAACTTCATCGATACTTTCCGTCGCTACAATCAATTTAATTCATAGAGATAAATCGCAAAAATCAAGTTTTATATCGCCGCGTCATACAGATTTGTCAATATCACAGAATCTTTGTTATCTCTATTCCTGATATGGAGAATTAATGTATTATCGGCGCGCAAAGTTCAATTCGATCCGTGAGAAATTACGTCAAACATTTGGACGATGGATTAGTTTGGATTAAACGAGTCTCGTTAGAAACGTGTATCTCTGAGTATTATATGCCGCTGAATACGAGCGTTGCACTACCGAGATCGAACGTGCTATAAACCTGGACTTTATATACGTATACGCTTTATATATATTCAAATCGCATGAAACCGATATATTCCTGTCCCATCTGTACCATATCTAGTGTTCTACGAACAACGTCGTCGGAGGGATTGAACCTCGGAACGAAGCACGTAATATATAACCGTTCGTTATGTACATAGAAGATGGCCCATAAAATGGCGGATATCCGAATATCTCCGTGCTAATTCTAGAAATAGCATGAAATTATTGTTTAAGCTGTACGTTTCTTCTCGTCATAACGCGAGAATATACGAGGAAATGAAGAAACAAGGAAGGAATAAATGCTATTTCTCATTTTGTCACAATTCCCATTCTTATTTATATACAAGGCATCAGCAAGATTATTTTATTTTATATGTATACATGTAAAATAGAATAGTAACAAATTGAACTAAATAAATTTAGACTAGAAGCTCATTGTCTCAACGACGTAAAGAACCTCGTAGAAATATTTCACGATGTAACATCGTCCTACGTCAGCGAGAACAGCTCGCGCGTAAATCTACGACAAAGTATAGTCGGTATTTCGTTCGAGATGGACGTTTTGAGCGAGCTGACTTATATACGCTTATCACGGCACGCTCTGCACTTTCTTCCACATGGATACAATTATTTTTGTTCGCACGCAATAACGCCTTAAAATAGAGCGCGAGATGGAATCGCGCACAGAAAGGGTATTTGGTTCGAAGCATTTACCATCACGTGTCGTTATATTTAGACACCCTCATCCCATCGGCGAAAGAAATGGTACAGCTGCTAGGCGGCCGTAAAGAGAAATTCACGAAACGTCTCTGTCAATGTCAGTAAAGCTTCTCGCGAAAGATTACGGAGCTAAAAGTTCGCGACTGCACGGTACGTATTCCGTACTTAGTTGCATAACATTCATCGAACAAAACGATACATTTTTTTTATAATTATAATCCTTCTTCTTATTAAAAAAAAATATTTAAATATATTAAAAACATAAAAAATATAATATAAAAAAATAATACATAATTATTAAATAGAATTTTCGATACAAGCTAATAAAAAATAACTAATTGTAATAAAATAAATAATTAGTGTATACATTCAATAGATTTATTTATTTCAACATTCATTATTGTACCATATCAAGAAAATCTTTTAACTAATTTTTTATTATTCAAAGTTAATAATCTTCTTATTTTAGTAGATATTAGATTTTTATCCTCTTATTATTTTATTTTAACTATTTATAACA
>NW_012130082.1:862167-877467 GCF_000143395.1 Atta cephalotes
CAGAATATTTTATCAATTTTTTAATATTGCATTTTCTTATTTTTACTACCATGAGAAGAAAATACGGTATTAAAAAATTCTGAAAAAATTCTCAGAATTTTAAAAAGAAAATAACCAATTTTTATCTTTTGCTATATCTTTTTCTGTATAGTTGATAGTATTTGAGTAAAAAATTATTGAAAACCAATATTTATTATAATAATTAATTTTATTATTTTTAGTAATTAATATCTCATTAACCATTGCGAAAAATTGCAAAATGAGACTTTTCGTTAGTTTAGTCGTCTATCTATAAAAAAAAGCGATTGGTCAAAACTTACAGGACACTCTGTATATATCCAGCATACAAATTTATATATATCTGTAAGACAATAACATAATTACTTTTATATAAACATATCTAATAAATTTGTAAGAATTTGAAAGTCTAATATCTAACAAAATAAGAAGATTATCGCCTTTGACTGTTTGAGAAAGAAAAGTTGAAAGATTATATATATTGAGTGTAATAATATATATTGTAGTAATATATATTGAGTGCATGTTTAAAATAAACAGTGTATTGATTTATATAATAATTATTTTATTTATTTATTTTTAGTTACTTTGAATTGTGGAAAATTTTAACACACATACAGAGGGGGGAAGAGGAGGGAAGAAGGAAGGAAGGAAGAAAAGAAGGGAGGGAGGGGAAGGGGGGGGAGATAAAGGGAGAGAGATAGAGGGAGAGAGAGAGAGAGAGAGACCATCATGGCAAAGTAACGAACCAATAAAATTAACAAAATGCGTTTAAGAGCGTTTTCAGCATATTTTTCAAACATTTTCGAAATGCAATTTATACGTAATTATACGTAAATATGACGTGAAATAAACTTTAATTTTAATTGTGAAAAAACTCAAAATTAAAAAATAAATAGTGTACGGATCTTCTGAAGAATCAAACATTTTCAAAAAATTTAATCACTCCATAATAAAAAGAGCTTTCAAAATCATAAAACTTATTAAAAATTTATTTTTTCATATCTCATTATTTTAGCAATATTCGCTTAGAAATGTAAAAACTGATGTTTTTAATAGGATGTTTCCAACTCTAAAAACCATCATCGTGAAACGACACGTGCCCAACTTTATTAAAAATAGTTAAAATATAAAAGAAGGCAAAGAAGCCATGCTTGATGTTTGTGCAATATAATATTTATACGTTTAGGTATCCTAAGATAGCAATAACGCAAAAATACATACAGACATTTCAATCTTTTTACAACAGATCCTCTTCCGTACAAAACTTGTGACAAATTTACATATATAATTTTCTTCTAAGATCGCATTCCTATCCAAATTCGTCCTCTTCGCAAATTGAAATACTATCCCTTGTGGAGAACGCACTATATATCCATATATTTTCAGCTTGTAGTCTAAATTGTCTCAATAACATCCTTAAATCTCACATATTCCATGGATCAGATTTTTATAATTTTTTTCCTCATCAACACATCATATATCAATTTGTTTATTAAAAATAAATATGATTTTATCGGTATTTGATGATATAACTTGCATATATATTTTAATAAACGGTTTTTAGAATCATTTATCAATCGCAACAGAAAATTGTTTCGTAATTAGAAGAGTCCATCTATACTTTAAAGTTTCAGACATTATTAAATTTTGTAATTCCCTTGTCTCTCGTTAAATTATTATTCAGTACTTAAATTATTCAGTAAAAATAGAACTATTATTAATTGGCAAATTAAAATTTATAACGTCTTGATGTTTATTAGGCAATTCAAATATTTTATAACAAAATTTTTCTCGGTATTTGGTGATATAATTTGGTGATATATAATTTTGAATACATAATTTAATGGAAATAGCAATCGTAACAACCATCGATGCTATCGATATGCATGCTATCGATAACCTCTTTATGAAAGTCTACAAAGTTGACACATTGATAATTGCAATAGCATGTTCAATATGTCGATACTGTTTGTTTTATAGCATGAATTAGAATTATTAAAAAGAGTAAAAATAATTCGTTGAAAATATTACCACCTTTTAAACAAATATTGAAGGCAATAACAAACAAACAAAAAATTAGAAGGTAAAAATAACGAAATATGCGTTTTCACACGATTTAAATGGCATTATGCGAGTTTACAAATGAAAATGTGTCGAAAAATGGAAATATTGGAAAGCGTTACATAGTGGCACAAAAGGACAGAAATCCTCTTTTTTACTATCGACATGTTTTACTATTGATTTGTTCGCTCGTGCAATACTAGCAGAACGAACCTGTAATTGCACGACCGAAAGTTTACGATCACGAAATCGACGTACACAGTCGCGTATATTGAAGAAAACGAGGCGTTAACAGGAAATTCAATCTTTAAATTAATGGCTATGGCTGTCGCGAATGCGCGCAAATGAAAAAATATAGTCCATTACGTTTGCGAAGAATACGGCGAATTTTTGATACGACGATTATTTATACTCCATCCGAGCGCAACGCGCTATCATTTTTTCGAGCACGATCTCGCGTCGTTAGAAAATAAAAACAATGCGCGTAAAATCGTAAAACTCGAACTAGCTAGTTGTATCCCCTGCCTCGTTCTTCTCGACTTTATTGTGCGCTTAACTGTCAACTTGCATCCCACTGTGGCCGACATGACAGCTTTTATGTCCCATGGGATTTTAATATGCCTGTCACGTTCTTTGTTTCATGATACTGTCTCTAGTCAGTCACAAATTCTTTCAGTTGTAGATATTTTCGTGAACTTGATATTAGTTTTTTTATAGGTAGATACAAAGACCTATCACTCTTTTATCAATTAAAATAATTTTCAAATTATTTCTACATATCCTTTTAATTTTCCAATTGAAAATTCTTCATATTTTCCCAACGAGTAAATTAAAATAAAAATGAGGAATAATGGAAATCCAGTTTATCAAGGGAAGTTATTAACTGGAGAAGAATACGTTTGTTGATTATGAATGTGTAAATATAGATTGCACATTCGTTACAGATCCGTTGCTATCTATCTTCGTTTTTTGTTCGAGTGCGATGCACGTAGATAGCCAGCGAATCGCCCAACAGCGAATCCGCCGTAATTAATTCCCATCGTAATCGTATTTGCCCGTTCATCGCACGCGCTCTTAGGGTTTATTAATATACGCTAATAGTGTTCAGGTTACTGCAACACGGAGAATGCGCGTTACCGAATCGAATGCATTCTGTGACGTCTCGTTCGCCCCGACCTTCGCTCCAGTCGTCTCGTTCTCTATCTCCGTTTAGCAATTGCAGCAATTACAACAATTTAACCAAATTACCCGCGTAGAAACGCTACCGCCACTGTTTCGCGGCGAACAAGAACCTGCATCTGTGCATGTATGTATAATGTCTGCGGATTAAGTAACGAAGGACGAGTGGACCCGCCGCCTCGTTGAACGACGGGAATATCACCCTATTGTGTTTAATGTTAGTATCGATTGCCACAGAGCCGTCCGAATGGGGCTGTGAAATTCATAGCTTCCGAGACACGCGCTCTTGCATCTACGTATACATGCAGCTCGCATACAGAAGCACGTCTACTTACTTGCCATGAATATTATTGATGCGTTAAGCGGCCACCTCTTAGAGAGGAATATTATTGCACGCTAATTGCCTTACGAATGCGCATCTTGCACTCGAGCACTTCAATTCAGCATACGCAAAAGTAATAAGAGCTTAGATAAAATCTCTGTAAAAGAAGCTTCCGCTTTTTCAATATTCAATTCAATAAGAAATACAGAAAAAAAATGTCGCACTAAAAAGTCATCGCGGCTTATCAAAATATTAATGCGTGATGTGAATAACTTTGAGCGCCCGCAGAAACGAACGAAATACGGAAAGTTATCAGAGAAAAATTATTGCATGGAAAAAGTGCGAGACGGTGGATAAACGAGCGAAAAGACTTCCTCGGAAGACTATTCGGAGGCGCACTAACGAGCTGGGATGTACGATTTAGCGAATGTTAATGAAGACGGTGGATCTGTGGTACTCTTCGCCGCA
The DNA here is from genome assembly GCF_000143395.1 of Atta cephalotes. Taxonomy (NCBI): domain Eukaryota; kingdom Metazoa; phylum Arthropoda; class Insecta; order Hymenoptera; family Formicidae; genus Atta; species Atta cephalotes. Next base: position 866,219 of record NW_012130082.1, read on the forward strand.
TCTATCTGCATTCTTAATTGCTGCAATTAAGTACCGGCCTTTCCTTCCCTCTTCTCCACTTTGGACGCAGGAAAATCCTGTCTGCGCCATTGTACATTCTGGTTGCGCGTGGTCGTCGAGAGGTCGAGGGGCGCATTTTAGAGGCGCATCGGTTCGGCTGCTCTGCAGAAAATCCAGATCGTACCGAAGGAACAGCCAGCCAGTGAACGAGCTCTTTCGGGACATCTCCGATTCACGAACAAAAAAGAAGATCGATTCTCTCCTGAGAAAGCGCGAGTTCTTATCTGCCGTCTCTCCTGCCACTCCCCTGCTATCCGCTCTTGTCCTCTTCGCGAGTCTTATCTCTTGAAGTCTCTTCAGGATCGATTCCATTCTGCTTTCCTTTCCGACTTTCTTTCTTTCTGTCGTATTATACCTGCATCAACGATAACTGTGCAAAGTTTACGTACGTATCATGCAATTAGGTTCAAGTTACGCGGTATCTGTTTTCTGCAGCATACAATTTCCAATCATCGAAGTATCGTTTCTTTCCCAATTCGATCTTACATCGGCGGTTTGTGCTTTCCTCAAAACGAAAAAGAAATAATAAAATAAACGATGATGTCGTTTTAATGAAGTCAGGCAAAGTTCATTTAAGATCCAAAGATCTGAGGATAAATTTCAACAAGTAAACAGACACAGGAAGGATTTAATAATTAACTGCCAGACTATATAACTATGAGTTTAATTTTAAAATCTTCCAGTTTCCGTAATTTCCACGTACTTTTATGTAATTTATGTCTCATGCCTTTCTAAAGAGTTATTTTAACAGCGAAATCAAGTGTCTACGCGAATATAATCTTGAATGACTCCATTTAACTTTATATAGTAATCGCTTTTTTCATATTTCTGACTTAGATTGAATCTGAAAACCTACGTTTCCCAATGTCAACTACACCCGGCACGTTTCATAGTACGACCAAGAAGTTGGCCAACCGCGATGGTACTTCTCAGTGTGATTCAACATATCCGTCCGCGCGCGTAATCGCATTCGTGGCAAAATCAGCCTCATTGCGAATAAACGAGCGGGACGCCAGTAGTTCTCCTCATTTTGTTCGTACCCGCTTCGTCGGAGGATAAATGTCCCGACAAATATTTGAGTTTCAGGTAAACTGAAATTAAAGTGAAACGAAAAAGGAGAAGGAGGATCTCCGTCGAGGACCCAAAAACCTGTTCTTTCTACTATCGCTTCGTTTTACAGCGTTAATTAATTTGTTAGTCTCTTTATATCTATAGATATTCGCTTCCGGAATTACAGCGAGATATAGTGGTAGCTCTAATCCCAGAAGCGACTCATACAGTGAAGACTAACAAATTAATTAATGATGCTGCAAAACGAAGCTGTGAATAATATAATTCTCTTTGTATTAGACAAAATAACACTACAACGAGACTTTTATGAATATCAGAAGACAACAGGAGAATGTTACTTAAATTCGTCATGCATAATCATCCTCGCCCTTTTAGCCCGTCTCCCCTTTTGCTTTGTATATTCTCCAACTACCTTCGACCATTCTTTGCGTGAGAAGTGACACTTCAGTGCAACATGTATCTAGCCTCCATTAAACGTTCCTGCGAATTCACGTCGCACAAGTATCATAACGATCATTATACAACAACACCGCGCTAAAGAGGTCGTATCTATAAGTGCCGAGCATTATACGAGGTACTCAATTTCCAGGGCGTAACTCTGTGTCTCAATTGCCATCGCGCCCGTCGCTCTCGCGATAAAAATACCGTCGGACGTTTTATAAAGCATCGCGCTTAATAAAACGCCACATGAAGGCACCGAAAGTCAGAGAACGAGCAAGCTGCGACAATATGTTCTTAACTCGATTCGCCACCTGCCCCGGTTGCCTGCCTCGGTCGCGGTTTGGTCCTCGCACGCGTAATTACATTCCCGATGATGTTATCAGTTTTATTGCTACCCGAGCGGATGGGGAAAGCTGGGTGCGGGGTGCATGAGAGAGTGTGCAAGGGAAAGGAAGATACGAGGAGAGAAGGGCCGAAATGGTCGGATTGGGGAGAGCGGAGGAGACGACGAGAGCGAGGGAGAGCGAAAGAGAGAGTGGAACACGACATCTACCATTGCCACGAGGAAATTTGACTTTCAGATTGGGGTTGCGCGAGCCAACGGACCCAGAGGAGAGCACAGAGGGTAGAAGTCCTATGTAGGGTCGTTGTGCATCACGTCGGTGTCCGTGTATTAAGAGGGAGGGAATGTGTGATGTGTGCGAAGGCAAGGGAGGAGCGCGGGTGATTCAAGCGCGATAGGGATGGGAGTACTGCACCCAGGTCGTTAGAGCTCCTAATGAGATCTCCTCCTCCTCTCGCCTTCCTAGATTCTGTCTCGCTTCTCCTCTCTTTCTCTCCTTTTCTTCCCTTAAACTGTTCCCTTAAACTGTCTCTCTTCCTTCTACTTGGGTTCCATACCCTCCTCACTTCATCTCTCTGCTTCTGTGTGTGCTAGCTATCCAGTAACCCTTTCAACTTCCAATCCTCCCCTCCTAAATTCCTCGTCACCGTTTTCGGCCTTCTAGTTCGTCGTCTTCAATCCCCACTACGTGGTTCTCTACCCGCAGCAACGGTTGCGTCTTTATCCCTACATGCGGGACAGAGGCCGTAACGTAATCATACAGTTAAAGGGGTCGTTCTTGCTATATCAGGGGCAAGCCACGACCCTTCAAATAGCTACTGTGCTACTGCAACGCCAATATAGACTCCATACGGTTAACAAGCACGAGAGCACTATAAGTAGTATGAATTTACACGCTTGAAAAAATTTAGGATCTTATTTAAATTCTAACTTTTCATGTTATTTCGTCATGATAAAAACAGATACTTTTTAGTTTTAAAATAAATTCTCCACGCACGTAAAATAAAAAATTTTCAATTTTTCACGTTGAATTTTCTCGAAAAATCGCAGATTTAATTTAAAAAAAAATGAGTTTTTTGTGAAAAAATCACATATCTTTAATATTATATGTGTACCTAATTATCTGAAAATGTTGAGTTTAAATGAGTTTCGTAAAAGTATAACTTTAGAAATCCAACATTTCATATCTGACTAATTAATTTTTTACATTTAATGCATTGTATAATATGAATAAAATTATATGTATTATATAATACGAACAAAAAAGTTACAGTAATAATATTATTACTATCATAATATGAATATTATTATGCATACCTTATGTAAATTTACGTCTATATATTCGAATGAGATTTATCAAGACGACGGATATTGCACTACTCCTATTTTCATGATATTGTTGCGCAGCAACGATCGCAGAGTTAGCATTCTACACAGCTAAATTTAGTTTTACTTTCTGGAAGCGTTCTATCCCACGGTAAACTCCTCGTGGTATTCTACCCGCTGCAGCGGTAATCCCTTCAACGTCCACTTCCGCAACGCTCCTTCGGCTTCATTCCGGACTTTCTAGTCTAGACTCTCGCGTCTTCAATCCCTACTTCAGAAGCTTTCCCCCGCTCGCAACAAGCGAAGTATCTTTATTCTTATATACGTAACGAAATCATTACAGTTAAAGAACTTGCTCGTTTTACACCGACAAACGCAAAGAGTCCTTTTGCAGAAAACTACTAGTGTTGTCCTAATAGTGGCTTAAAATATGCTGCTTTTGCATATTTTACATATTTTTACATATTTCACTTTAATCTTTAATCTTTACTTGTTTTATTATTACATATTACATTACTTGTTTTATTTCTTTTTATTTCTTTCAATTTCCCTTTTCTTTAAATTGCTAAAAGCTTCTGCAGCTAATTCAAAGAAGATATAAATTCATAATAAAAACAAAATAATTCCTGTGTTGAAAGAATCAGAATTAGAACTAAATATATTTATATGTTATATTATTAAAATTCTCTAACTGTGCGGATTAGCCCGATTAAATATATTCGCTCGATTTCCTCTCCATTCAACCCAAATGTTTTTCTGAGTAGACTGATACGATCACGTTGCGCAATAAAAGTAAAACGTTTCTCTTAACGATCGTGATGACGTCATACCCTTATGGGAGAAGTTTTTTACCAGGACGGAAAATCGCTCCATGCATGGATAATTCGTGTACTCGACTATTCGGAACGCTGATGAAACCTAGTAGCACTAGCTAGTACGACGTCCGCTACATTTTGTTTTTCAACTCTGGATGCTTTTGATCCTCCTCTAAACCCACCCGCGCTCTCGATCCGCTACGCTTTAATCCCTTCAACGCCCGTCGCGTCCTTACCAACTTCGCCCTCTGAGCCTTGTCATAGTTCCTTGTCCTTAATCCCCTCTTCGAGTCCTTTCACCGATGCCAATGGCCGTTGCATCTTTATTCTTAAGTTCAGCGGCCGTAACGCGCAATTACGCAGTCAAAGAGGTTTCCAGAAGATGCAGGGAGTATATCCAGCTGTGACTCTAGCCTTCAACTAGTCGCCATTATATTAGCACGTCAATAGCATTACCGTGCACACAGTCTCCGCATTTAGTAAATGTAAGCTATTACAGTAGCTAAATGGCGAAAACTGAAAGCGCAGAGAGAGATCGCCGAGGAAAATGTCAAAGAAATGTCTAATTAACAAAGAGCACGAGGAGAAACTGTAAACGTGGAACTTTTTTTCCTCTCCTGCATGGTAATCTCCTTAACGTTCATCCAACTACAAGACCTACATTTGGATTCACAGAGCATGGAATAAAATGGAATTTATTTTAAATACCTCCGAGCTCGCAACAATATTGCATTGCGCCAAGTATCGCTTGTATTACGAAGGTAAATATACTTTAAACGTAAAATATTAAACATGCGTTCCACCCTCAATGCGCGTATCGAAGTAAAAAGAAAAGAAAAAAAAAATTGTCATAATCGTTCGCGTCGCTACGTAAACATCATTAACGAGATAATAGTAGTTAAATATAACTGGCAGCGGTAATTGCTCGAGCATACTCGTCGTAGGCGTATAATACGTGCATACGCGACATTCCATCGTTTGTTCATTCTCTGAACATAATTTCAACAACGCGCACATATATTTACTCTGTACACATTTTCCACGGATCACGCAGTTAATCCGACGAAGACTATCGTTGTTGTGCCTTTATTAATTACATTACTATGGTAAATGGCGCTTAGGTAGGAATCGATACATGGCCGAGAATCTAATATTTAATTTGATACAATATATTAATCGGTAGAACATTCAGATATTTCCATATTGTGTCGCTATCGATATATAAAAATGGTGTATAATGTCATTTTTCATAAAATTCAAATTATTAAATGAAAATATATTAAAATGCTTTGTAGCAATGTTCAATTCATTAATTGAAAAATATTATAGAAATTCTATATTATAGAGACAGAGAGAGAGAGAGAGAGAGAGAGAGAGAGAGAGAGAGAGAGAGAAATACTCGCATTCTCCAACAGAAATATTCAAAAAGACAAAAATGATTACGTTTCAATTTTATATAACTCTAATATAACTGATTCTAAAATTAACTTTTATATAACTAATATTCCAAAATTAAAAGGATTCAATAATAAAGGAAGAATAAAAGTATCATCATTTTTGCTTCTAATTTCGGCAAATCTATCGTTCATGTTCTATGTCTATCAATCAATGTCCGAAAACGCGAATGAAAATAGGAAATGATGTCTCAATATACTTTGCATTTATTCATCCTTATGATAAAAAATAAAAGCTCTTGTTCATAATTACACATTTAGTGGGAGATATAAACTGTAACAAGAATTGATGAGAATGAAAATAAACACAAATTTGGTCATTTTTACGTCAAGTTTCATCCAGGGATGTAGACAAAGCAGCAATTGAAAGCTCACACATTGTATACGCAAAGGATTAAGCGCATTTGACTTTGTACGAAGATAATCCTCATACTATAAAGCGGAAAAACGAATGTCTCTTAGATTAATACAACATAATTATGCATACAACATTCCTCTTCTGTTGATGTGGCTTAATGTAGTCAATAAATTTTGCAAAACCGATTAAATCTATCAATTATAAGAAATATTTGTTACACAGAATAACATGTGTGCGCGTTCACATTTTTACCATCATAAAACACAAAATAAAATTGCTTGTTTGAAGATATCGTTATATATCGGCGTAAACATAGGGGACACACGTTTAAACGTCAAGAGATTGCGTTTATCGACCCGTATTTCGTAACGATTGTTGAAATCACGTCGTTACGCTTGCTGGACGACGTTGGTCGTCATCGAACGCCCTCCACTAAAGTATTAGTGCAAACCGAGTGTGCAACACAGCGGATTGGCCGGCGATCTCGTTTGCTCGCATCGAGAAGTGGCGAACGAAGTTACGGCATGCCGTTTTCGAAAACAATCAAATCCCACGTTAACAGCCTCCAAATCATCCGATGACCTGCCCTAGGGGCCGGAGACCGCTCAAAAGCGCGAGCGATCGAAGCTCGGTCGCCCATTTGATTTTCGATTACACCGCGCTCGCCGATGCGCGAAACTAATTCGTTGCGTTTCAATATTCGCCCGGAAGCCCGCGAACGTTACACAGCGCGCCGCAAAACCGATTTCGATAACGGCGCGATCGAGTAATATCCCGAAATCGTCGAACAGGTCGGCGGACCAGGCCAAGGATCTCGCAGCTGCACGCGATCGCCGATCGCTCGTTTTGCGCGATCAAGGCAGGTGCAGGAAAAAAAAACGAAAGGCGGACGTAGGTATATATATATATATATATATATCGCGCCCGGAATCTCGGCAGAGATCCACCTCGTGCGAATTACGAGCGTATTCCGGACACGCCACGCGGTTTTCAACCTTATTATAGTTATGTAACACATCTGCCGCGTCCCTTGAACCGTAAGCTAAAAAGCGTACAACTTTTTAAGTATTGCCCGATCATTAAACTTCTGCGCAAGCAAACTCGTGAAATCCGCGCGCGAAATTACTCGCGCGGCTCCTCCCGCGGAATAATGTATTATATACTTCCGGACCTCGCTTCCTTACCCATTCATTCTACGTGAGTGGCTTACGGGGAAATAAAGCAAGTAAACTTTTAACGTAGTTTGGTACATCCTGGCGCCGACGCTGAACCCGCCTTACCATCGGACGATGCTAATTGATTTAGATTGTAAAGAGGGATTATCGAGTTCGGAACGCGATAGCGCCTGCTAGAGTTCCTTTACTTTTCCATCTCTCTCACCTTATCCTTTTTCTCCTTTTCTTTATTAGTGTTTTTCGTAACATCAGCTTGCTAAAGGACCTGTTAAGTCTATTGTCATACAAATTCAATAAATACTTAATACCTATAATGAGGAAAAAATTCACTAACCTTGATATATATTTTTTCAACAGTATTAATTAAATATTTACTTACGGTAAATCAATATTTACTTACTAAAAAATGATAGTTAAATCAAATTTATAATTTTCGTATCCAATATATAAATCTATTTACATTTAGTAAATATACTTAATTAATATTTGATTAATACTATATACCTAATATTTAATTAATACTATCAAAATAAGTATTTATTAAAATTTAGTGCATTATTATATGTATATTTGTTAAGTGTAAGTTATATATTGCTATATCATATACATGTCAATTAACTATTATCCCCATAAAAATATGTATTCCTATAATACATGTATCGAAAGTCGTTAATATCAAAAGTCTGAAATAAAACAGAAAATATTATAAAATTAAAAAATACAAACATATATTCATTTTTACATAAATTTATTTATGTAGAATCTGAACACGTAGAATGTAAAAATATTGTTGCAACACAAAGAGGGTATTTCCTAAAACTTTTTAAAACTTGAAAGTCATCTCCTCTCAGCCAAATCTGTTATCTTTAAGAACTCGTAGAGAGTACTATTATATGCATCATAAATCATTGCATCCACATAAATATGCGGTTAAAAATAAAAGTTACTGTAAATAAAAGCGTTATCCTATCTATCAGTTTCTCCATGATATCATCGCACATACAAACTATTCATCAGTATTCTATATCTCTTTTTAAAGAGGTCAACGAATTTCGTAATTAACAGAGAGGCACTCGAAAAATAAAGCAAGTTTATACTTGTCTTTAGTCTCGCAAAGAAATCCCTAAAGTATTCTCTGTTTCTCATAGAAGCGCTAATCCCACCCTTCTACCATCATTTGCGCCTATTCGCTCCAGCGACATCAAAGTAAAATAATGGAGGTCACTAGTGGCGGAAGCGGAATGCTAGAAAGGGGAGGACCGTTGCGAGGGAATGTTGCGTGCCAGCGATAAGAGATATCCGTGGATGTGTAAACGCACGTGTTTGCATGAGCAGTTGAAGAGGCTTTAATGTATCTCTTTGATGAGATCATTAAGCCTTTCCAGATTATGATTACCATGATTAGAATCGCACTTATAATAATAGTATTTTGCTCTTTTTTCCACCAAATATTGCCGATTTTGAAGGAAAATTGAAACACAGAAAATTTAAATTTATTAAATTATATAGGTTAGTCGGCATAAACTTTCCGGACAACCCAACATAATCATTCGAACTTTATAAATCATAAATTTTACAATTTATGTGTTATTCCTTACTCTTAAATATTATATATAACGCTCTACATTTATCAGTTCATTAAATAGTTGGCTTTATTTGCAAGCTTTTCACTCCGCTTCAAGTATTATTTCGCTGATGACAATGATCGAATTGTACAACACACATACGAATATATCAGCGAAGAAAGAGAGAAGAGAAAAGGGGCTCACAGTTTTTTATAGATCCTACATATTTACAACTTCCGGAGCGAGACGAAACAAAGACTTGTATTCATTTCGTATCTCTAAATAACATTCGTTTATCAACACAGACGAGACCTTAAACAATCTCTAAACGACGGAAATCGTCAGACATCGATTAGCTTTTAATCGTGATGACTTGAAAATTTTGAAGAGCATAAGCGATATAATTGCAGAAACAGACGATTTTCAACTACTGGCATAATAGTAAGCACATTGTAATTTTTGTAACGAATAACAGCCGGCTTAAGCGGAAGAAAGGAGAGAGATGAATGTAGAAAAACGATTGGCCTTTTTTGGTTTCACTCGGACGACTCGAATTAAAATGCTACCTGCAACCCCAGTGTGGCGACGAATGTAAATGAGATCCTTGGGAAGCGCGGTAAATATTAATTACAATATTTCGTCGAGAAAAAGAAACGGACAATGTTCGTAATTTATTTCGGATACTACGCGATAAATGAAATGCTATATTTCATGCGCGATGATTCATATTCGTTGACGTCGCCGTGAGATAACGCTTTAACCGTTTATTCCATTAGTCTCAAAACTGAAAATCAAAATCGCGAAAAGCGATACGCGGTAGTGACGCGATTAACGAACTAATTATACCTGTCATCCGATTTATCTGTAGTGGAAACGGCAACGAGACGTTTACAAATGTCCTGGGCACGACGACGCTAATTAGCCGCTATCAGACGAGTTACAAGCTGGATAATTCAATTGTACCTCGTAATACTTGGCGACGTCCTTAATTATACAGCGCACCTGGGCACTGGCATTTGACTTTCCTCGTGTCTATCGATCCAGTAACTTACGGAAATTACGTATTAACGCGTTCACTATTATTTCAAGAAGAAGGAGAAAGAAACAAAGCCAGACGTGTCCATCAGGAACGGAAAAGACAGAGAAACAAAAACGGTTCTGCGAGGGAGTGACATTTTCGCCAATCTCTTTTGTGCCAATTATAGCTGTATGCTGTCAAGCGAAAATTACTTCGTTAAGCCGAATGTTCTTCTAGGAAATCTATATACCGTATACTGCTTTGAAAAATAATTAAAGCCATTTACTCTCTTCATCGCTTGATACAAAATTTAGTTTAATTTTCATTATTACGTAATCATTAGTACAGATCGATATAAAAGGAGATAATCACTGTTCAATTACGAGCAAACTTATGCTCGTATATATATATATATATATATATACACGTATATATAAGTGTTACCGCCGTTATGTACACATGTACAGTATGTTTCATCTTATAAAATCCCCATATCATAAAAAGTAAGAAACTTTAGCCTTCGGTTTATGTTAATACTTGGATACCAGAGCTGGGAATGTGATTCCCGGCAACTTAAAAGATAAAACCACGAACATCTTACGAAGCACTTCTGCTTCCAAGTCACGAGACAGCATTGGTTATTCTCGTTCAAAAAGTTTCGATGAAACCGAAGTTTTTTTTTCTACGACTCTATTATGGAATAAAACCTTTAAGATACGGAACCAGTGCACACGAAACACCTTGTGTATACTGCCCTCTGTACCGTTTCGAACGTGTGCGGTACGACGATAAATCAGTCTACGGTCAGCAATTACGTTCGCACGGCGTACAGCAAAAAGCGAAATCGGTTTAATCGTCGTAACTTTTCGCTGTCCGCGCCGTGGCAAACATTACCTTTACGACTCAACCGATAAATCAATCGGGCCGAAATATTTAAACTCGATTAATCGTCGCGGAAAAACGGCGATGACGGTGGCGGAGGCAGCGGCGAGGGACGCGTTTTAACGAGCTGCCCCGCGATAACTCAATCCAGAGGGGGTCGGCGGTACACATGTATGGCCGATTAAAAATAATCGAAGGTACGCGGCGGGAACGATCGGCGGTCGATTAATTTCGGGAATCTGCACGACTGTACGCACCACTGCACGCGCGGCACGTTTCCCACGAATGCTGATTTGGAACATAACCATGTGTCGACGTCATCGTCTTGCACAATCGGCAATGAGAGTGTTATGTGGATTCATCGCCTTTTTTGGAATTTAATTCGTTGAATAAAACGTATTTTGACTGCAACAATTTACAATGCTAAATTCCAATATTGGAATACATTAACGAGATGTGTGTTGCGTAATTTATTATTCTCAGCAATTACAAAAATGTTAAGAGTAATCAGCTGCATACTAATAAACAATAAAATCACGATAATGACAATAATTTTGTTTTGACATTTAATGAAGAAACTTGTCCGATATTATAATATTTCTTGATAGTCACAATACTTATAAAATCCAAATATACTCTGTAAAACTTTTAGAATAAATTCTCGAGTAAATCTCACTCTTAAAAGTTGAAAATTGAGCCACTCTTTTTAAGCCTGACACAATTTTCGCTCTTTAAAGTGAG
>NW_012130082.1:878559-881992 GCF_000143395.1 Atta cephalotes
TATATATTATTATATATATATATATATATATATATATATATATATATATATATAATTTAGATTATTTTATATTTAATATAAAATATATCCGCTAACAACATAGGGACTTGAAGGCACTATCGATATTTGATTGTAAATTCTAGTAAATAAATTTAAATCTGTAAAAAAATAAATCCGATTTATGCGATGTAAAAACTTATTAAAGCTTTCATAAATATATCAAATTTTTATAAAATCCGGAATAATAAAATTAATTTGCTCTGTTTCTCAAAGAGTTCTATTGCTGACGAAAGAGAAAAATTCCATACAACCGGTAGAAAATTAGCAATTAAAAAATTATATATTATATTAAAAATTATATTATATTATATTAAAAATTATATATTATATCTATATTATGTATGTATTTATTTAAATTTGAATTATTTTATACTTAATATTTAAAATGAAATCTATATATTAATCCTCACAATTTTATTACAAAAAGACCATTTAATAACACACACTGTACCGTGTACATCATATATAATAAACAACTCTATAAAAAAATAATTTCCAATAAAGACCATAGAACTGTCGGCGTGTAGCCGACCGGCAACAAAATGCAGAAACAGGGCCGAGCCCTCGCTCAGTGCATCGCACTGTTATACGAATACTATACATGTACGCGTGTAACCGCTGCGTGTCGCACACATGCATATTCACGCGACGCTGAAAGTGCCACACCCTCGCGTACGCAGGATTTACACACGCACGCGACGCCGCAGCAGCCGCCGCGCGCTGCACCATCATGCGGTCGAGAGAGGAGAATGTGGGAGAAAGAGAGAAAGGGAAAGGAGCATTGTGCAACACAAGAGAGAAAGAGACGGAAACAATGAGACGCAGAGGTTGGGAGAGGGAGGGAGAGAGAGAGAGAGAGACAGAGAGATGGAGAGAGAGAGAGGGAATACGGGTCGCTGCACGTGGAAACTTTGCGGTGCAGTTAAGCCCCGCCGTTTGCTGTTTACCATTTGCCGAGACCATACGAAATTCATCCGTCGTGACCACACGACGCCGATCGATACGTGAGGCCGACCGCTTTTCCGAGTGCGCGCTAGTCCATACCCGAACTACCCGCACGTCGCGCGTCGGACGGTATACCCCCGCCGTTTTGATTGCGAACCATTGCGGTCGGAGGGAGAAGGGACCGTGGCTATTGAGTTGCGTCTTGGATAACGAGATACGTCGAAAACTTTGCCACAATAGATACAGAAAATTAACCCTCTGGCAGCTGCCGCAGCTATGCATACAGTCACAGCGCCGGCAATGCCGGCATAGTCACGGTATATTAAGGCGGAACCGCATGTCCGGTTTAAAGCGCATTGCGCGTTGGGAGGTACTCCAGGAACGGTGGAAGAAGCATAGGAAAGTTGCTTCTCGTTTCACGCTTCAATTGCCAAAGCTTTGCTTCATTCTGAATTTCTCTCGATACTTTTGCGAGAATGTGAGATGATGTGTGAGAACTTAGAAGCAAGCATGCTGGAGCATGCACCATATCGGAGCGAGACCTATCAATGTTAATTTGCGAATTTTATAAAAGCAATAAAATAAATATACTATTTATACAGGTACACATTGCCCATGTAGAATCGCAGTCTTTAATTAAATAAAATTGTCAAGCTCAGAATCGTGATTAAAAAATGTAACGTATTCCCCCCCCCTCCCCCCAAATAAATTCAATTTTTCTATTGTAATTCAATTTATAAATAATATATACATTATATATATATATATATATAATATATGATTTTGTAAATTTGAGAAACCATAAAGGAATAACGCAATCGCTAATTATGTAATTATAAGTTTAATTGTAAACATGAATATTCGGTTATATTGTGATCTAATCGAGAGAGAATGTGGTAATTAATACCACCGATTAATTATTATAGCATATTTGTTTCGTTAAGCGCACTTATCGTTAGATCATTTTCACTGTGCAAGAATATTACAATTTGCAAAATATAATTGTATGTCAAAGTATAATATAAAAGTAATATAATAGGTAATTATAATTTATAAAGTATTATTGTAAATGCACATTATAAATATAAATAATTATAAACATATTGATAACTCAATATAATTGTGTGTAACAGTAGCTATTATTATTTTACTATTTAGATATTCTTATAATATTTTTAAACATGGCAACAAATCAAATAAATTAATTCGTAATCATCATGTTAATGTCAATAAATACGAATAAGAGGAGAAATGCCATTTTCGATCAAAACAGATCTTAGTGCTTAGTAATATTCATGTGTGAATATACAAATACAATTATCAATTCTATAAATTATACGCCGTTAGTCCGACTTAAAACGCAATCATAAATTGAAATAATAATCTCTCAATTAAATTAATCATCAATTTAATAATAATGCTACTACATCTTAATACCAATAAATAAACGTTCACAATATTTCATCGCATTGTAAATTAAAAAAAACTCTTTTTTTTTACGAAAAAGAACAATTGACCTGCCCTATAAAAATTTATCGTAAGTGACAGTTTATTTTTTAGTTATGTTATATGACACAGTCGAGTGTTATTCAATGACTGTGAGTTGAAGCCAAAGGCTGTCTAAATTTGAGAATATCACAGACATTTTGTATAGAATATTGGCAGGCACTTTTTGAACAACATCGCCAGGGCGAAAGCTCTTGGAACAAAGGACGTATTGTATTACGAGGACAAATGTTCTGTCATACATTACTTACTTCCATTCATATACGTATCATCGCTTTTGCAGTTCGCTCGACGTCGTAACATCGCCACAAAGAAGCTCACGGATACGAACTGTAATATTCTGCATCGTGTACAGAACGATAACATGTTCGTTCATTTGCGTGAATTCGACATTGTTAAGTCTCCGCTTATGATTTAGAATTGAAGATTGACGATTGTAAATCCAACTGTGATCGATATCGTAATATCGTAGTGACGTTTTCCACGATGCTTCTTGTTGCGCTCATGTATATTCAAGATACACTTTTCATTAAATTGCGTAATGCAACATGAATTGCACGCGCTATCTCGATATCTCAAGGTATCACGAGAAAAATTGTCACCTTCTCTCTTTTTTTTCTTATTCGCAGTATTCCGTATCGCGACATTTTCTATTGAAGAAAAATAATTTTGTAGATGGTATTGGCCGTATGTTCAGTGGGACCAAGTCGCACAGTACGTTCATACGAATAACGAAATCGCGCCATCGATACGAGGTCGATTGCATTTCGCAGTCAACGACCTTCCCGAAGATTCAAGTCTCGCATAGCGAAACGTATTTGCTTCTGATCATGTGGGATTGTGTCGTTGAGTCGTACAAAGACGAGAAAAACAGAGAGAGAGAGAGAGAGAGAGAGAGAGAGAGAGAGAGAGGAGGAGGAGA
>NW_012130082.1:883022-891768 GCF_000143395.1 Atta cephalotes
GAGAGAGAGAGAGGAGGAGGAGAATCTGAGAAGGAAGAAGGAATGTGTGGAAAGAGCGAAGAGTCATGCGAAGAGAAGATGGCAAGATGAGAAACGCGAAAATATGTCGGGTGCAGTTGCAGCTGCACGGCTTCACGGTGTACCACCGCAGCTGCGCCAAGAAGGCGGAGGCGAACAGAAAAGAGTAAGAGTCGGAATGAAAGAGCGCGTCGAGTCCCCTCACGTGCGAGAGCCCTCGTGCTCTTCAACTTGTGTGACCCAATTCTGTAACTTCTCGAGTTTAGGAAAACGTCGGGCGTAAAAATCGCATCTAGTTCGACTCCCGTACTTCCCATTACAACATCCCTCCGTCCCTTATCGTTGTACATTTGCGCGCGAGAAGGCAATCTCGACTTTTTAATTCGTCCCAACAGGAAAAGTAAGAATATTCGTGTGGACGGGAAAAGGAACATCCGATAGGATAACGGGGATAATTTACCAGTCGGTTCTCCTACTCGTTGGAAAAAATTCTGTGGAAATAACGTGACGTGTCAAAAACAGCAGGGTGCGCACATACGATTACTGAAGAGTACTAGAAATTTATTCATTTTCATAGGGGAAAAGTTCTTTTGCCGTGTCACGTTGGTGAGGATCGCTAATTTCCTTACGAAATTTTTCGGCAAATTACTGAATTCCAATTGCGGACTCTTGTGAGCGACGACGACGATGACGTAATTTCTCGAGTTATCATGGATGCGGTCGTGAGATCTCATTCGCGGATGGACCATCTATTCCAATTACGTTAGAACGCGTTGTAACATCCCAGTGTTACATCGGAATACCGAGGGGGACTCCAAATGAAGCCAATTATATCTGTAATATTCGATTATGAATGGAATAAAACCCGCCATTTTACTCGCAACGACAGATGCAAATATATTATGCCGTATTTCCGATCAAGAAAACAGAGATTTAATTAATTATTTAAACTTGATACTGAAATAGTGAAATGTTAAAATTTTTTGTAATTATTATAATAATTCTGTATTTCAGAAATAATAATATTAAGCAGTAATAATGTAGAGTTATTATGCAAACAATTCGCATGTTCACGTTTAATGAGACGTTATTTTTACTTACCAATGAATCTCTAACAGGTCTGCATCGGACGACAAAGGGAACGGGATACGCGCTAATTATCGCTACACAATTCACTCGTTGTTCACATGATCGAATTTACAGAATACCGCGAGTACTTTTTTCCAATTAATGCATAATTACGGAGTACCTTTATTGAGGACGTTAAAATTAACGATATTAAAATTTAATAGCCGACCAAAGAAGACAGCATTTTTCTTCTAAAGTCCCAACTTTAAGAAATGTATTTACTTTCTTCTTTTCCTCTCTTCCCTTCGCACTTTCTACTTTGTTAACTTAGTTCTCGATACAACTGCGCATAAAACTTTTTAAAAGTACTATAAAATTTTTCCTTAAATTTAACGTCGCATAATGCATCGCAATCGATCGTACAGCAATGTCTCGCCATATTTCATGTTAAAGTGCATTGCGTATCTTAAATCTTTTCCGTGTAAAAATAGATAGCCTCGCGTAAGTACTAATGTTCCAACATTGCAACGTAAAAAAAATTAGTGATAATAAATGACTTTAATTAAGCGATTCAATCTTTTTGACGACGCGTGTCGCAATTAGTGACTGCCGATATAAGTCGAAATAAGCAGACGCTTTTTCGCGTTAATTTTTTAACGCATCTATAATTGATCAATTGCGTAATGGCAACGACATCGTGCATCATAGCTCGTAATTAGCGTATCCTGTAATTTAATTATTAATCGAACTGCGACGACACACGCGCTCACTCTTCTCCGCCAAGTGCGATCGACGTAGCGGAATATCACGCGCGTTATATCGACAGCTGGAAGGGAGGAAGTAAAGTAAAAAACCATTGGCCCGTATGAAACCCATCACCTGCATTCTGTCGGCATAAATAACTGATGTAACTAGTAATCCACTTTATGCGAACTAATTTTCGTAAAAGTACGATGAAATTCTGGTATCGTACGAATAAAAAGTAGAGATATTTGTTTTAACGAGATTTTATCGATTCGATTTATACGTCATTTTTCCAGATAAACAGCTTACATAAACCAAACATCGCGTAAAACGACTTTTTTCCGTGATAGCTTCGTTTTGAGATGTGCATCCGTGCGTTCTTTATATTTTAGATATATCCTTGTAGTAAATATTTTTCTTGACTTTCTACCTGTTCCGACGTGTGCGATCAATAATATCATTTGATTTCAAATAAAGTCAAGCCTCTCGTGCTCTCTCGTCAGATTCTATTCCGAACGTCCAGGAACACGATTATAATGAAAACATGTTTGCGTACAATAACCCGTACAATAATAATCTTCTTAAAAATTTTGTCTTAAAAATCAAGTTATTTAAACATTAATTTATGCATCGCTATCAGCGGCATTCTTCAAGTAGCTTTTCACACTGAAAAACCACAGCTGCAAAAAAATATATATAGCGTGCAGAGGGCAAAACGAAATAAAAAGAAAAGAGAAAGAGTTCTAGCCACGAACGAGGAGAGTTAATGAAACTGCGCGGGCGTCACGTTAATTTCGAAAAGTACGTGAAATAAGTCAGCGCGACTAGTGCGTTGGTAAAGGCAAGGAAAAATCTATATGTATAAGTGCACAGAGAAAGAGCTTTTTTTTTGTCATCGTCCTCGTCTCGCCGAGAGCGCGATTCAAGTTATTTTCGGAGCGACCACAGGCAGAGCGATTCGTGTTTCTGAAAAGCACCCCGTCCGCATACGGATGTGAACGTAGACAGGAGGAGGAACCGCCCCGACTCGTCCGTTCGCCAGAACGGATTCATTGCCCGAGTGGTACGCGGATCGATCGTCGCCAAGTTTATCCATCGCATAATCCCTTTTATTCGTTTTCAAAGAACGTATTCTACGGGAAGAATGATCCGACGGAATCTCTTTCGACTTTTTGCAAAGACAGTATTATATTATCGTCATTATTGCGTTGATACATTCTTATTATTGTTGTTATACGTTATTAGTGCAGAAATAGCTGATACTATAACTGACGTACTAGAACATAATGCGCAAATCGGGAAAATGATATTATATCTATAATTAATATTTATTTATTATATTTGATATTAATATTTGCAATTAGTATAACTAAATGCTAATAATGAATTATGCAAGTCAAATACACAATGCTCTTTTGATGCATTTTATATAAATATTATTACAATTATAAAAATAATTTCCAATTGTTTCGTCGAACGTTCTTTTGCTATTGATAAATATTAAATTTTATTGTGTCTCACACAGATGTTTATTTTATCTCCTTTCAAATCCTTTCAAATAGTTCAAATATCCATAAATATTATGCTATCCGCCGAAAATTTAAAAATAGGTTTTGGGATCAGCCAGTGGCATACGAGAAGTACCCAAGGTTTTATCGAGATGAAACGGAGTATAAAGTAAATAGATAGAGTAAACTACGGTATTTACATTCATATCTATGAGAGAGAGAGAGAGAGAGAGAGAGGAAGAGAGAGAGAATCAGTTTGTGGTAGCAAGAATGTGCAACGAGTCTGACACGGTCGCACATACGCGTACCTTTTTTCTATATACTGATAAATACGAGTATAATCTGCGGACGGAGCCTTGAAATGGCTGATTAAAAAATTAATGCTTAGATGCCATTCAAACGACTGTATGCCTGGAGGCAAATTGCAATAGCGACTGAGTGCAGTGCAGCGAAGCCATTGCATCGGGAATGATAAAAGCAAATCGGCTTCCGCAAAGTGCCTCAGAGGGATATCTGAGATACCTTACGTGTGTAACGTTACATCTCGAAAAATGTGAAATGTAATAGAGATATTTCGACGGATATTGTAGTCGAGGGGCCCTTTATGATAGGAATATTATGATTCAAAGCCGCGACATACCAAGCGATAGTGCCTCAACTAAAAGAGCGAGAAGCTGTAAAATAGAAGACCGTCAGGTCAATGTAACTTTTTAAAAAATCATATCATCGGAAAATAGGTAGTAACTGCATGTGATTGAAGACATGAGAAAAAAAGAGTTATAAAAAATGGAACTTTATATTTGTTCGAGAGACCTTCATTTTATTCGAACAATTTCAGACCGTCATATATTAGAAATGAATGAACGTGAGGGAAATGGCAAAAAGACAAATGAATTAGGTAAACACTAATATTTACATGTTTCTAATGAAAAATTGGAATCAATCCCTCACAACTTTGCAAAGGTACGGAGATTGACTATTTATCAACGCGACTTTTGTATACAACTGTAACGTACTACGCAAGCTTATTATACGAGGGTAGATCAAATATAAACAAGAATTTTTTTCATTATTTATTGAACAAGAGTAAAAATATAAAGGAAATAAATTATTTTTCCACATAGTTCCCTGCTACATTAATACTTTTTTGCCAGCGGATAAGCAGTTCGACGATCTTGTTTTTACAAAAAGTAGTAGGTTGTATCTGCAGCCAATTGCGCACGAATTCTTTTAAACTGGTATCGTTCTCGAATCCTTCCAATTCTTTGTTTTTCAAGCGGCCCAAATAAATAATTATATTGAGCCAAATCTTTCCATACGATTATCATTTATGTGGATGACTGAAAGAAGAATTGGGACAATACGATTCATGGACGATGCCAGTGTAGAGGAATTCGTATGCAATTAACTGCAGACAATGCAGACACAATCTACTACTTTTTATGAAAACGAGATTGCCAAATTGTCTATCTTGGCAAAAATATATTAACTTCATTAATGTATTTTTTCCAGGATAGACAGTTTGGCACTAATATATTTTAGCAAAAAAAAATTTGTTTTCTTTATATTTTTATTCTCGTCCAATAAATAATAATAAAAAATTCTCTTTTACATTTAATCTATATTTAGAATGCATCTTATTTTATGTCAACTGTGCAGAAAAAAGAATTTTGCTGAAATATCTAAAAATTTAGCTAGATCCGAAAATAATTGTAACTGAACCATTACAATATTTTTATTCTTCTCTCTATTCAATAAAACTTGAGCAATGCGAAACATTTTGATATTCTTGCAATCTCGAACGTTCTACATAATTATTTTGATAGTCCAACAATTTTCAGACCTGTATTTAGCCAAATTTTTAGATATTTCAGCAAAACGTTCTTTCAATGTGAATATTTTTTTCATTGTTGATTCTCTAAATTACCTACATTCATAAAATTCGATTCTGAATAAAATTCCAAAAATGTACGACAAAATGCTGTTTGAAAAATATACACAACTCATTCCAGTTAATATAATATCACATAAATCACATAAATCTTCATCCAAATTATTTGTCGTATAAAAAATTATATCAAAATGATTTTTTTTTCAAGATAATATTACTAAAATTATAAAATCTATCGCTTTTAATAAAATATTATCATTAATTTAATAAAATGGATATTATAAAACTTTAATATTATAAAAAAGTTTGTAGGAGCATTTCCAAATGAATATATTTATAGATACCATATAATAGAGTTCCTTTCACTTTATATCTATAAAACGAATAGATAGTGACATCGATCCAACTTTGCGAATGGTATTCGCAGTCCAACCTCATTTCCAGTGACAAGTAATTAGACCGCGAGTAATCTGCCGCTCGTTCGACGTGAAAATTGTACCATGGCTTTCGTACGAATCTCGTTTTCGAAACTCCTCAGAAACTCCGAAACAACTTCGTGAATGCGCGCGCGTGCGAATATGGGTGCGGTCAAGCGAGATTATTACGCATTTTAATTACGAAGTGTTGAATTATAAGGGTAATCATAAGGGTAATTCATATCGCCTAAGTCTGACGTCAGCCAACTGCTGGATCATTGAACCCCTCTTCGAGGCAATAACTTAAAAGTGGCGCTACCAGTGGTTCCCCTCCAATGCTCTATCATGCACACCGTGGTTTTATGTTTCGTGACCCTCTTGCGAGTTTACCCCCTTACTCCGGGGTTACTCTAGATTAATTCCACGACTATAGACTATGGCTGTAACGTTGATTCAGAATGTGTGGGTGATTCCACGTGTCATGATATTAGTCGCGGTAAAAATAGCGGAATAAGATTCTTTACGGAAAAAAACATGAAAATTTACGGATAGATAACACACAATTTATCTCAAAACGTAAATAATTAAATACCTACAGAATGTCGCGATAAATGTTAATTAATTTTGATTACATCTGTATAAAATGCGTGACCGATAATCTGCGTGAACGCAGTTGAAAGATTTTATTATTTTTAAATATCAGATACATTTATAATCTTACAATAGAATTTCTCACTTTAAAAGCCTTCAAAAACGTAAGAGAGAGTTTTATTTTCAATAAGTTTTTATGTATATATGTTATGTATATATAAGCTTTTCAGTGACCGATATTTGCAGTTGAACGCGCTCTAAGTGTAGACACTATAAGACTCAGCGATCGGAAATAGCTGTTAACGACAAATTCGGAACATGGTACGCTATACGCGTTGAATACAAAGTTTCAATCAGTTCCATGTGAGTGATACGAATTCACGAGGCAGATGCTTATTTTCTCGAGTATTGGCTCGAAATTCGCGTCAATTTGGAGTGTATTGGCCATCGTAACGTTATTCTATAGCGAATATTTTCGAATGTGTTCTGAAAAACGATGAACCAAGCAAATAATGTTATAAATAAATGATATTATTAAACTTGGCAAAAATTTCTTTTTTATAACATCAAATTTTAATAAAGTTATCAAGAGACAATATTTGGCTGTTTATTTCCAAATATAATAAAAATTAAATATTAAACTTAGACATAACATTAAAAATTAGGGATATGCACACTTGACATTGATATATTAATATGACATGAAATATATTAATTGCCTACAAGATAAGTAATATCTTTATAAATTATCTCCCAACATATATAATGATTAAAAGTAAAACGTTAAAAGTTATGTCAAGTTCTGAGAATTTTAAGTGTAACTCGATATATCTAAGGTCGACACAACTTGATATCGGTTTCTCATACGACAAGCTCAGCTTAAACGAGCTATACAAGGTTTCACAGCGAAGATAAAAACCAATAGCATCGTTCGGGGAAAAATTCATTTCTACTGAACTGAAAGTAAGCCAACGCATCGGACGGTCTGGAAAACATCGACGTGACACGTGGCTCGTTTAGAGTGAATCGACAGCGTGTCAGTCGATTCGGCCGACTGTCAAACCAAAGGCGGATCAAACGAAACTTTTTGCGAAGATGAACTGGTTGCAAAATCGTATTACGCTTTACGATATTTTATAATTTCACGAGTAATAGTGAGCACTTGATGATACTGTAATGCGTCGTGTTTGAGAAACGTAGATAACAGCGAGATTTCACTGATGCCGACAATAGCAAATATTTAATCAACAATTTCGAGTGGTGTGATTACGGTCAGTCGCCGTGAAAACGCAATTAATTCATATTTAACTTGGATACGTCCATTTAATCGTTTAGACAGTCAGTCTCGTCCAGATTGTGGTTCGCCGTGTCACAATGCTCTTAACTCTCGTATCCGAGCTTTCATTCGCTCTCGCCCAACAGGCATGGAAATTAACTAATTTTCGCAAACTACTTTTTTTGCTCACTCCGGTACCGCGTAGTTACAGGGTTCCGGAAGATAAAGGAAGCAAGTATAGCAAGTTTCTTTAATGTTTTTTCTTTTTTAACCCAAGAGCCCATTACAATGCAATTGATGCTGCTAATTAAGTGATTTATATATTATCATGCCATTGTGCTGATTATAAGTTGCGAATTTAATTATTCTCTTTTCTCGCGGTAGAAGTTATTATTAACAGCTTAAACATAGTTGAGTTAATTAAGCGTAATTTTAATTAAGCCCCATAAATAACCTCTACTTAGTTTTCACGATGAACTTTCCTTCATAAACTATGTTTGTTTCATTTCTTCATTCTTGTAAAATTTTTCAAAATTTAAAAATTAGATGCTAAATAAGTGAATATTTGCTAATGTGAATAGAATGAGAATAGAATGAAATGGAATATTTAATATATTTAATCAATTTCATTTCAATTTTATCAAGACATAAATATTCTACTATATGAGTAAAAAGAAAAACTGTAGGATAAATCTAAAAATGTGGAAACAATATTATTAAATATTCTAATATTCTGGAATTGCATGCCGTGTGAATAAGTTAGTAGAGGTACAAGACTTACTAACAATTAACAATTTCTCAATTCATGTCTAATATAATTTATTCAAATTTCATTAAATGCAGGGATACGTTACTAATGATATTGCGTTACATAAGCTAGTGTACCAAATATTTGCCATGTAACGCCTTTGCATCTGACGTTCCGCGAACTAATAAGTTACTCTATAATTAGCACTCACCCTGTTCCGGTAACTGATAATTATGCGCTACGGTGATGCAACACCCTAGTACGGGCGGGACCTTTGAGCACATGACCACCATTAACCGCACAACCCGAGATATAGTTGCTTGCATCACTTCAAGTATCGATAAGATTGGAAAATTCGAAAGACCAAAAAAAGCTCTCTACTTCTCTGCTTGCTTTCGAGTGATCCTGGATCGCAATAATAAGATAAGAGTATGCGCATGAAAGAGAGAGAGAGAGAGAGAGAGAGAGAGAGAGAGAGAAGAAAGA
>NW_012130082.1:893639-899496 GCF_000143395.1 Atta cephalotes
GCGTGCGTGCGTGTCGTGTGCGTGCGTGCGTGCGTGTGCGTGCGTGCGTGCGTGCGTGCGTGTGTGTGCGTGTGCGTGCGTGCGTGTGTGTGTGTATGTGTGTGTATGTGTATGTGTGTATGAGAGAGAGAGAGAGAGAATGTTGCGAACATGTACATAGAACGAACGTAAACGAATACGTATGTTCGTAACAACGCGCCGTCGATCGACGACGGAATAACTGATTGAGTCGCGATATCGGTCTTCGTTCGTGTGATTCCGGCCGCGATGAATTTTTTCGTTGAGTGCGCGTTTTTTTTATTCGGCTGCGGCAACGGCTCGCTATTGTTTGACGAAAACTAATGACCCACGGTCTATGCAAACGCAAACGGAGAAAATTTCTTTTCACCCAATTTTTTACCTTCTGAAAACGTCTACAATGAAATTATCGAGTCGATTTCAACTCAAACTGTTAAACATATTTTGTTAATATCGCGACTTTACAGTTCCTTCATACGAAATGAATAATGACAGAAAATAATACAACATCGATTCTCGACATTACAAACCTAATATTATTACATAATGTACTGTTACGTATGAGAAAATAACAAATATAAATATAACGGAAATAATATGGAAAAATATCAAATCATTTTGAAAATTATCGCTATTTTAATCACAAATGTATTCCGAATTATTACTTTCATCCATTGGTAAATTGTCCGTGTGATTTTGTATTTAACACTGCAACGCTGAAATTTCTACGACGAAGTGCATCCTTGTTTAACAAATATGCATGGGAACACGTGTACTCCGTGTCAAATCCATCGGACATTATACGGGTTAGAGGGTCGAGTATTTTTTTCTTTTTTTCCATTTAAACTGAAAAACATAGCTCGACGGCGATGTTCTGCGGACAGACTCGCGAAAGTAACAACAAATATACTTGTCCTATACAGCGAAACAGATTTCAAAATTTTAATTGCACGTAAAAACACTGAAAACGAACGAAATGGAGGAAGCACGAATGAAAAATTACGTGTACGGCATTTGTGATTACACATCGCATTCAGATATGATAATATCTTTCATTTGAGTAAATGTACAATTTCATTAAATTTTTTTAACGCGCAGTGGAAGAATCGCAAGTAAAACAGATCATTTTCGATGAATGGATATTTTACAATGATTTGATACAATTTTGATTTTGATTTTAACTCTAGATAATAATAAAGTTTTAAATTTGTACAAATTTTATTTGCAACTTTATTATTGATTTTCTTTATAATTGATTTTTTATTATTGATAATGCAAATTATTCTATGTTCTTTTTATCATTCTTTTTATGTCTAATATTTAATAAATTTCTTGCTAATTAAATAATCTCAGAGACAAACAGTCTGTTGACTAGTTAGAAAAAAATTTATGTCCTAATTCTTAAACAACTTTTAATTTATTTTTATAGTCTATTCAAAATTTCAATCTGTCAATGTTCCAGACAATGAAACCAACAATCAATTAAGGTCAATTAAGGTCAATTATCTTAGTCAATGTATGTAATATGTAGTGAGAACCGAGCACATATCCATTCCTTCTCCTTCCCGATTGTTTATCAGTAATCGAAAATCGCAAACAAGATTTTCTCTCTTGGTACGAGCAGTCATAATCTCATTACTGAAGTTGAATAGCATTCGGGAGTGCGAATAAAGCCATGCTTCGCCTTCTCTTGTACTACGCCAACCGCAATAGCATTTAGACCACGACTGTTTGTTTCACCACGACATAAACAAAGAGCCAAGAACGTGATAATTAGAAAATAATCGTAATTTCTGCGCGCTCCCTTCCGTTTTTTCGTCTACGCGTATTATTTTTTTTTTTTACAAGTTCGAATGACGTTCTACGAGATGTCACACGATACCAGAAAAAAAACCGGTTCGTTCCGGTTACGACGCATTCGTCGGTCGTTCGAAGAATTAGTAACTACATTTATATGGAGTAGAAAAATCCACTCAACTCTGCTGGCGTCGTAATAAAAATATAACAGTCTAACGCGAGTGTTCTCAGCGACCATATACGATGTCGGTGTAAAGTCACCCCCTCGTCTCTTTCGCGTTTTCTCGCGTTCTCGGCCTCTCTAGCACGTTTTCTCACCATTTCCGACTCTAATCCTTCGGAAAATAGTGCCGTATACTTAACGCTTTAAGAACGTCGCATCTGTGCTTCTTGCCCGGGCGCACGTGTGAACTCTCTCTGATCCTGCACCACACCAACTGTGTCTGTCTTCGTCTCACAGCCGGTGTTCCGCGAAAGGGTTCATCGATCTTCACGACCGGTTAAGAGAGGGATCGAGAAGAGAGAACGAGGGTCGTGAACGCGGGATCCTTCTTCTAGAAACGCGACCACTTTAATAAAAATTGATGACGACGAGATAGCGCAAGGTCAATTTGACGAGTGTCGTTACCCGCTTAATTACCGTTCGAGGATCGCGCGATATGACGATCAACGCTGAGAGTATCGCATTTTTACAGACGCTCCTTGTGGCGTGATTTTATTTAAAGCATTTGCAGCTCGTTTAACTGAAAAACGAATACTACTTGCGACTTTTTTTAAGTTGTCGAATCTTATTGTGAATTCGGTCACTCGCACTACACTGGATTAATACACATTAAAGATTACTTTATATCCAATATCTAAATACAGTGACATAATATACAGTGATATATAGTGACCTAATCAACTTTAACAATAAAACAATATATTATGTCGAATAATATTATTTAATCATTTAAAATATTTACATGTTTCTATCATTTAACTTTACTATTTTCATTAAGTCGCTTTGAATATATACTTTAATCTAATAGTGTAATACAAATAACCGAATTTGCTAAATTGCCAGTGATCATTTTGTTATTGTTTGTTGAACAAATCTTTTTCTAGTAACTTCTTTCTTATGGATTTCTGAAAAGAAAGATTAAAATTCACTTGATTAGTTTGGATCAGAGGTCCAGCAGGATGTCTTTTCGAAAATAAACAAGATCACTACAAATTTTTCGTCCTAAAATTCCAGAACTTTTCCCTGGTTTTCAAACAAATTTCATAATTTTCCCTGACTTTCAATAATTTTGAATTTTTTGTATTTTTATCCTAATTTGAAAACCAACCTAATTTAAATACTTATTTTAGTGTGAGAGCAATGTAAATTATTATATCTACTATTAATGTTACTGACATTGCTTGTATTAATTCTCAAGTTGATGGTATTTCAAAACTGTGTAAATATGATGTACGAAATTTCTTTAAAACTAAGAATTTTTTCAGAAACTTTTATTAAATTCTCTGATTTTTTCCTAATTTCCCTAATATTTCTTTTATTTCCAGTTTTGTGGCAACCCTGATAAGGAAGTACCACTTATTTTTTCCAAAATAATTTCAGAATAAATATATTCCTTTAATCATTCGATCACGACAAGAGACTTGGCAGATCTTCTATGTACAAAGTATTAACACGTAAAATAGCAAGTAGTTAAAAAAGTAATGAAAATGCACTATCTGTCGAATATCTAATAAAAGACTTTCGGTGCACTTTTCGTTCTTTCGACGAGAATAAATCAGACGGAGATAAACTTATGGCTGAATCTAACGCGATCGATTCTCAAACTCAAAATATCAAGTGGATGCGGGGAAGGCAAACGAGCGTATCGAGGATATAATCCGGTGAACTGATCCGCAAACTATTCGCAGGCGCACGTGTATGAGGATGGCGATAACTCGGAATCGACGCGCATAGCTTTCGAAAACTATGCCAGCATTTCCCCAATCAGGGACTCATTGTTTTCGACGGAACGTTCGTTCGTTCTCCTCGTTACGCCCCCTCCTTCATCACTGTGCATCCGATATTACTCGCATAACGGACGGATGCGTGCATGCCATGCCTGCGTGCGTGTTCGGGAGGGACCGCACGCGGCAAATGCGTAGGACAACGAAAGAGACCATCTTATCCTGGCGTCGCGTCGTAGAATTTGCATGATGAGACAGTAAAGCAGGATCGAAGTTGAGTCGAATTGAACTGAGAGAAGCTCTTCTTGCAGCTCGCTCCATCCTCCGAGTTACGTATCCTCTCACAATCTATCTATCTCTTCTCTTACTCCTGACATCTTTCTCTCTTCATCTCTGCCATTTCCGTCTGCCAACCAAGGTGACTCCCCCACGTCTATCTCTAGCCCGCACGTAGGCCATACATCCGTTATCTCCGTCTCGCCGCATGGCTTTTCCATAATCTCTCGTAACTGTCGTAGCAAGAGAGAGAGAGAGAGAGAGAGAGACAGATGTGCTGATACAGCACAGCAGTGGAAAAAGACAGAGAGGCGGCGAACAGCAAGACTGACTATGTGGAGAAATATGGAAATCAGGAGAATCGAGAAAACCGGTGCGCGAGCGACAGAACGACGAAATTCTATCGACGCTCGTTGCATCGACGCGGTTACACGCGAGGGAAGATATTGGAAATGGCAATAGTCCATTGTGAGCCATGACGGAGAGAACGGTCGTCAACTTCTTCCCTCCTATCCCCTTGCCGATTTCCTCGTTTGTTCCCTCCGCTCAGATTCGCTGAAGCGACGAACGATGACCTTCAAGATGTCATGAAGAATATTCTCGTCGTCGTCGTACTATATTTAAAGAGATCGCCATAACCTCAGATCAATTTTTTGGAAGAAAAAGGCAAAGATATCGAGAATATGTTTTCTGTCAAAACCATTCGAAGTAAAAAAATAAATTAGAATTGATATCTAGGGTACCTACATCTTTATTAATGTGCCTTTGAATCAATTTGCTCATCACTGAATTAATTATTGTAATTTTAATTTTGTCTGCTTGAAATATCAATATCGGTTTTTCAATTATTTATTTTTCTTATAATATTTTTAATTTAAAAAATGTTTTAATAATTTATGTATAACTTTAAAAATAAAAAAAGTTTGTCTCTATTAATGTGCCCCTTCAAAAAGCCCCTTCTTATTAATATGTCTCCAATTTGTGTCTATCCGCAATGATTCATTTTAACATAATTACTAAACAAGTTTTTACTAAAACAGATATAAGATAATTGTTTCAGTTAATATTGCATAAATCATTATTTTAATTATATTTATAATATGCACTCATACAACACAGCTTCAATACAAAGCACTAATAGAGAGAAACTTAAATTCTTGCGGAATTATTGACCTTACATAAATTCATATCTTTCGAAAAATATTTACTATACTTTCATAGTTAAAAAAACAGAATATTATCTTTGGTATCGTATACATAAATAACTTAACTTAATAAAAAAAAAATTTTATTTTATTTATTTGCGCTAATTTGCTTAAATACAAAAAGCACACTAATAGAAACACAGTAATAGGGACAATTCCCCTATCGTTTTATTTTTTACCGAATATAAAATTCATAGAGTGGAAACGGAAAATATAAAAAATTTAGTACAATTAAGCATCGCTGTATTTACAATAAACAGAAAATGTTATAATGCACGATTGATAAAGTGGATAACCTACTTATGAAACGAAGAGCTAACTTGATCGAATTTAACAGCTCGGATCTCAGCGAATTGTTGCAAACGAGCAAGCAGTGACAACGACGAATTATAACAACGAAAGAGACTGATAATTAACCATATTGGTGTATGCTCACACGAATATAATAGGAGCGCGTGACCCGATTTCGCAGTGCGTTAAAATAACAATGTATTTATTAACGGCCACGTACGCGTACGGTGACGCCTCCGGCGGAAAGAGCGTGACTGCGAAACTTTATAAGCGAATGGTAGCAGAGTCAATATATATATATATATATATATATATATATATAC
>NW_012130082.1:901419-903495 GCF_000143395.1 Atta cephalotes
TATATATATATATATATATATATATATATATATACAGTACATTCATCCCGATGGGTGGATATCGAGGATAGCAATAAAGCTTGAATAGAACTTCTTACATATATATTCTCTTCCGGTCAACGACGCATCTCTGAAGCGAGGACGATAAAGTAATGACATCGCTTCAAAAGTCATCGTGCATAATTTTGCGCTCTCTTAACATTGAAAGTTGAGAAAAGCAACCAAGCGCGCTTGATAGAAAGACAAGCCGCGAGATAGATTAGTTTTACGTGTTCTTGCTAGCTAAGACGATCGATGACTCGAAAATCGCCAATAGAATAAGACTCGATGAATTAAAGAGAAAGAGAGTAGTATCCACAATGTTAAAATAAATACATAAAATACTAACAGTAAAATGTATTGGAATGTATCAAAAAGAAGTGTTCATAAAATGTAATGGGAAAATGCATAATCATAAAAAGAATGAGAACTATTTTCCTGTAAGAGTTTATCAGAATTCTAAATTCAATGTTAGCTGTGTAAATATGTATAGATGGAATTGTTGTTCGTAATATTAGACCATCTTTGAAAGTCTTTGTTCGATATTAAAGTCTTAAGAGAGATTGGCTAAAAATCTGTATAAATTTGCACAATATTATCAATATAGATAACTACATAGAAAGAACAATTTTGCTAAAGTATCTAAAAATGTAATTAGATACAGATCTTAATGATTTTTTTTTGAACTGTCAAAGTAATTATGTAGAAAAGTTGAAGCGAGATGAGCATTGCTGCAAAAGTTCTACAACTAGCTTAAGCGTCCTATGTAATTATTTTAATGGTCCAACATAATTATTTTTAAATCTGTATCTAGCTAAATTTTTAAATACTTGAACAAAATTATTCTAATTATTCTACATATTATCAAAATATTCTTTGTGAAATTTATTTATTTCAAAATAAATTATTTTTATTTGATGTTATATTAATGCAGCTCAAAGCAAAATCTGAGATAAATACTGGTTTTAACATGTGATATTGAGTATATGAATATTGCTCTTATAAAAGCGGACATTGCAGCTTTCAAATGTTACAGGCTATGAATGTGATAAAATAATATCATTAATAATATGATAGAATGGTATCAGTATTATATAACGTTTTTCATCCGTTCGAGCTATTTATAAACAAAATCCGCAGAATCAAGCGAAAAAAAAGAACATTAATGGCGTAATTTTCACATCGGTAGATTTGACGTTGTATCGAAAGAGAGATATTGAGAGATATTGGACAAAATCGCGTGAATATCGAATAAAAGAGATGATATAACGAGCACTTTACATTTTACATTCAAATCATCATTGCATTCATGCCTGAAACAGTTTTAACACGCAAGACTCGGACAATGACGTTTCAGGCAGTTGGACTATCTTCGCGTCAGTTTCGCGTTAAACATTAATCACGATGGCTGGCCCATTAATGTCGCAGCCACACTTGGGCAACTATGATATGCCCTCGTCGTTACGTTCCAGTCGCCGCCGAATCGCGTCGCACGGCACATCCTCGCGATGCCCGAACTTCTCGGCGTTCCGCATTAACCTCCGAGCGAAGATATTAGAAATTGCAATCAAGAAGGTATGGTATCCCAGCTTCCCTCCTTTGCACTCCCCTTTCCTTAACTCGTCCCCGTGGTAACAACGTGGACTGAGGACGGTGATCCCCAAAATGCCGCTATCCTCCTCCTATCGTCTATGATGATGACGGTAGTAATGGTAGTGGCGGCGGTGGTAATGGTGGTGGCCGTAGTCGCAGTCGCGCGTGCATAACTTCGTGCTCTCTTGGCTCTGCCAGCAGCCGGCTAGGTATTGATCGGCTCTGCCCGCGAGGACCACATGGCGACTCGGCATTCGTACAAACTCGCGCGTCTCCGTCGGCTCTCGTCTTTAACATGGCGCCCATGGGCGGTCACGTGGCCTTGCCACCCCCTCACCGATATTGCACCACCACGGATGCAACGTGGACCGTCAGTGCGCACTCGACCACCGCAAGGGATATATGATGCAGCCACGAATCCCTCTTGGTCTCTCTCTCTCTCTC
>NW_012130082.1:904571-922181 GCF_000143395.1 Atta cephalotes
TTCTTGTCTTTCCTTCCTTCTCTGTTCTTTCCCTCTGTCTCTCAATAACGTCTCTCATTCCCACCACCACTGTCTCTATCTCTTCCTGCATTCTCCTCTTCAGAGACGGCTTAAATATTTGCACGGCCAGATAGAACGATATTGCGCCGAAAGTCTGGATTATTTGTGGTCGAATACGGGAAAAATCGGTCGATGGGGTGAGCGAACACGCGAGGAGAGAAAGGGGTGTAATTGCGAGGATATCCCGGCACACAGCACACACAGTGCTCTAGAATTCGTAGTGGAAAATAGCTGCGATCCGACGATTCAGCTCTCCTCTGGATACGAGCTTCGTCCAGCTTCATCTGGTACAAGCTCTTTAATCCAGGATCACGGTTCACATAGAGGATATCTATCTCTCTCTCTCTCTCTCTCTCTCTCTCTCTCTCTCATTCTGCCTCTCTTTTTTACCAGTTGTCCTTTCATACGTGTACTCGTTTTTCTCTTCGAGTGTCTACCAGCAGGCGTTCCTGTGATCCTACCGGGGATGCACATGCTCGGTCGATCGTACGTGTATCGGACATCTTAAGCCACGATATTAGGAACCGTAAAGAAGGAGGGAAAGAGACCGTAAGAGGAAGGGGGATGATCGTTTCCGAGAGCAATAGTGCCTGAGTCAAAGTACCCTCCGGACACCCTCCATTTGTCCCTTCTAAACCTCCGATCGTCCTCCGTGGCCCTCCGCTTTCTCACGACTGTCGCATCGTCGCATCGTCCTGTAGGACAGTAGGGGGTGGAGGCTAGAAAAGAGAGAAAGAGAAAGAGAGAGAGAGAAAGAACGGAGGGACGATCGATCTTCCGAAATGCCAGTCGTAGCGATTGAAAAGCTTCTGATTCGTGACATGAGACGAGAAATCCAGCTCCGAGAAAGTTTGATTGTTCAATAAGACGTCGATAGATATACCAGTGATGTCAATCCAAGTGTCAGCATTCATAGTTAAAGTCACTATTTCGAATATATACGTTTCACGATGCATCGCTAATTACGCAAGCATATGCACGCGCACGTTTGTACCGAGTTCAAACGGCAAGAAATGAGAACTACTCTGACTCTTTGTCGCAGAAAATTTAAGATGCACCGACCGCGTCTAGCAAGTTACATATTCCTACTCAGACTTTGCACTAGCACCCGAGAATTTGCGAGATGTAATCCAAAGCGAGAACTTAGCGCTACGCGCAAAGCTCTAGAAGAAAGGGACGGAAAGGAAGAACTTGGAACAGTATCATTAAATATTAAAACATATTTACGTGCGATACTGCTGCTGGCGGTTACAATAACGTCAAGAGATACGGGCGCTCTTCAGATTGCATTTCTTATCATCGAGAGATCGCAGAGTGAGCGTTTTCGCATCGAATATCACGTATCGTAAATTAAGAGCCACCAGAAGCTTCAATTAAAAGAAGAGGCCGAGTATAATCCTTAGCGATCGAATGCCAAGAAAAGAAAAATGGAAGAGGAGAACGCAGTAGGGAGGAGATAAAGGACGATACATTTACCGGCACCGTCTGGAAATGTTGAGCAAAGAGAACGTTTCAAATTGTAGCTCGTTGTCGAGAGATATCAGAGATCTCCCCCCCCCCCTCTCCCTCTCTCTCATACTCATTCTCGAGTACGCACTATCAGATTATACTTCAGACCAGAAGGTACACAGTCAGCTGATGACGATACGTGGAAGTAATGTTCACATAGAAAGATCGGGCAGAATCGTCCATGACCAGGGTGAGAGGGTGGATATGCGCCGGCCAGTGTGACGCATCCTGCAAGATACTCGAGAGCGATCGATTCCGCAGGATACGAGTCAACGCTTCGCGACGCTGACCGTCCGAAAAGCCTCGCAGATGTTTCCGTTCGCCATTAATCAGGAAAAGCGAAAGAGAAGAAAGGGAGAAAGGTGATATCCGTGATATCCCGAATCTCATGAAAATATTTCGGAAATGAGTACTGTGAAACGTGACAAAAAGTGACAAAAGAAAATTTGCCACTTTATCGAATAAAATAATTGTTTCGATACTGAGCAATAATGTTGTAATATCTTTCTAGTAAAACTAAAAGTTGACATTTACAAAAAAAAATTGCGAGAGAGCATTTATAACTTATACACTTCTTATAGTTCAAAAAGTGATGTGCTCAAAATCAGATGAAATTATAACAATGTGTTGAAAATGAAATTGCAAATGTAGTCACATTACTTACAAAATTTTGTCGGCATATAGTACTATTTGTTGCCTTAATTGTTTTTTCTTATCTTTTGCACTATTGTATAAAAGTTACAATAATGAAAGCTCTATAAGATACATCTCTATGTAATTTTCGATCTTTTACAAATAGATCACTGTTACTTTCTAAAGCAATCTGGAAATAACAAAAGCGTATCTTATTCATCCTTACCGGAATTTAAATTAGATTCAATTGTACGAATCATAATCACAGAACGACAAATAGAACGCTCTGGAGATAATTATCGCAATTTCGCGTAAACTTTTCGGGCAGACTCGTTGAGAAGCTTTTAAAAGTCTTAACGATACTTGCGAACAGCCGAAAGCACCAGTATCCTGGAAAAAAGAAGGAAAAAAGAGGAAGAAAGCGGACGAGAGAGGCTGGGCAACCAAACAGACAGTTGGATGTCGAAGTTTAGAAATGCAACGAAAAGAGAAACTGACTGAGAGGGGAGAGAGGCGACAGACTGGAGCTCGTATTGATCCACATGATACGCTCGATTAGCCACGAATTGCAACGGATTGAAGTAACTTACAACATATTGAGACCATCGGGCATAATGGTTTCGTGATCCGGCCAAAGGCTGTGGCAATAGACAGAACTGATATTCCGCCTCTCAACGTTCTCTCGTGCATCCGAGAGTTTGCGCAAGGATGCACTGTGTGCATCGAAACGAAAACTAATCGTCACTGATGAGAAATAGGAAGAGAAATTTGTAAGCGACATAACGCGATTTAATACTTCTCGCATCAGCTGATATTGAATCGATAACGTTTACAGCCTCAAGTGTTGCGTAACAATGTGAAACACAAGGAGCTATTTAGTCTCATCTTCTGGAGCTTATTAACATTAAACAATATTCAA
The DNA here is from genome assembly GCF_000143395.1 of Atta cephalotes. NCBI lineage: Eukaryota > Metazoa > Arthropoda > Insecta > Hymenoptera > Formicidae > Atta > Atta cephalotes. The sequence continues at coordinate 907,693 of NW_012130082.1, forward strand.
GTAAGAGCGTAATTACATATTCGTTACATTCAGTAACCAGGTAAACGAAAATGCATGATTGCAAATTTAGAATATTTAGATGTTTATTCGATAAGATTGTTTCACAAATCGAGCATGAAACATCTAATTCAATTATCACGACGTACGAGATACTCTGCAAGTGGGATTTTTTCCAACACCATATAGAAGCAGTCGTGAACAACCGAAGAACTGTGCTCAGCAATTACGCGACGGAAAAATCGCGAGCAAAAATCAACAACGGAGAAAAACCTGTGTAATTGAGTTTGCGAAAGTTGTTCACCGAGCGACACGGCGATGCCCATGTGCATTCCTTTTTTACTTTCGCCCCACCGCACCCTTTCTCTCCTCCACTTTACTTCTCTGCAGCAAATCCATGATCATTTCCCTCCCGTTGCGTCCCACTCACCCGTCTTCCCGCCATTGTAATTCGCCATCGCGCGCTAAATTAATTATACATTGCTTTAGTTAGGCACACCGACATTTGCCTGCTCCAACGTGGAGCGCCGTTTCCCGCTTCGAATGCGATTACAGACGTGGCGGAATTGTTTGGATTTGAAACGGAGCATAGGTATAACTAAGCGTTCACGACAGCTTTCCGCGACCGTAATTCGTTGGAACAGTGCGAGTGCCACGATTTCGATTTCACGGCTCCTTCCTGTATCTAAATTGCAGCGGAGTGCAGCGATATATAGTCGACTATGTTTCACCGAGCAAACTCCGTCCAGTCTGAGGAAACTTGCAGCGTAATCTCCTTTGTGTTTTCAGTCAAAGATTCTTATTCCTAATTCCTTGTAATAATAGCACTTTAAGAGAAATATTGTATATGGAATAAAACTTGTATATACTTTATTTATAACATATATATATATATATATATATATATATATATATATAGTAAGATATACGTGTATGCGCGCGCGTGTGTATGTGTGTGTGTGTGTATGTGTGTGTGTGTGTGGTGGGTGGGGTGGGGTGGGTCTGTGTAGTATACGTATTATAACTTCACTTTGGCATCTAATATTAATTTCTCTTTCAATTCGACAAAGCACTGAAGCGTGTTTGCCTATTTGACCTGAGTCCCGGAAAATTAAAGGAAATAACTCGCTGCGCTCAAATAATCTTTATTAAAGACCCTTCCAATCCTCTTGCCTGTAAAAATTCGATTTCACTCCAATGTTTCGCCGTGATTTTCACAGTATATATTCTTTTAAGATCCAATTCTTCACGCTCTCCGCGTCTCTATATCGCCAGCAGCCGCTGACTCGAAGCTCTAAAACAACAACGTCGTCGTAACAACAGCTACCTCTAAAAATCACCTCCATAAACAGGTGGCGTGTTTGTTGTGTATACTTTGCGCAAGCCTCCCTCACCCACAGCCGTCCTATTCTTCAACGTCCCTGTACTTTCCCTATTGCGTTTTCACCGTGTGCATATATACATACGTGCGTACATTGCGATACATATCGTGGTTAGTGCAGGCATGTCGAGATTTTAGTGAAACTCTTGAGCGAATGTTCACATTTAGCGGTACTATGTTTGAAGAGCAGTAATAAAAAAAAATGTTAACTAAATATATACGTCAATAATAATATACAGCTTCAGACATATTATTGTATAATTTTCCTATAAAATGTACGGTAAACTAAAATATAATATTAAAATATTTCTTAAAAACTGTTAATGGCAGAAGCTAAAAAAGTAATAATTTTATACAGTCCAGACTAAAAATTTGATAACACTTTTAAAAAATTTTTTGGAATTACTTATTCAAATATCAATAAATAACAATATGTTTTTTTTAACAATAATCCTTCGGATTCGATAATAGTTGTTGAATCTAAAAAATTATTATTAAATAAATACATTGTTATGAATATTTTAATAATCCTAAAATTGTGCCAATTTTGAAAATATTTCCAAATGGCCTGAAGTGTAGTACCTATCCATAATATTGTAAACTCGAGAGAGAGTTTAAAATATTCAAATACAATTTATTTGAAACATCACAAATTCAACATATCACCGCGTGAATTTCGTATAACAATAAGCTCCCCCCCCCTCCCTCCCACCCCCGAAAAAGCATTTCCCATTCCAGTGGCATCAGAGTTAGGCTCGGCAACGCACCACCCCAGGCCACAACTACTCTCGCTCGTCGTACACATTAAACTCAACGGCTTCGCTAATGCCGCTTTTCGTTTTCCCCCCTCATGCCTGGCGACCCTTCTGCCTATTCCATCTACCCCGACCACCCACTTTGCTTTCCGTCCCAAATTGATTGGACTGCGAATCGGCTGGCTTGAATTATTCATACTTTGCCCGGCGATAAACCAATTTCTGGCCGGCCAAATCGAGGAAGAAAAGATCGGACCGTCACGCGAGCAACGAAACGAAGGAAGACGTCGGTGTGTACTCCTCGAACAAAGAGAGGGTCTCCGAGGGTCGAATAAACGAGAAAGGTGAACAACGAGGGACAAGGACGCGGATGTGACGACTGAGAGGTCAGTTAACTTTACTGAAGAGATCATCGAACGAGCTGCGACGCCGTTTAATTTCATCATTCGATCCAATGACGCGGAAGATACGCCCGAGAAAGAAAATAGACGACTTCGCGCTATGCTACAGCTTTATTGATAAACTAAAGCGCGAGAGAAACCGAGCAAGTAATATCTTTCTCACTCTTCTCACATCTCCCATCTAGAGCTGCGGTACTCTTTGTCTCTTTCTATCTTACACTCTGACGTGATATTTTAATCTGTAGGTTAAGGACATGTGAACATCATCTGCCTTAGAAAGATGTGGCGCCGATGTCTGCACCGTTCAGATAGAAAGCACAAAGTGTGAATCATTAATCTATTCGTGGAGAGCGCGTCAAATTTCAAAGGTAAGATTAAATATATGCGAAAACTCTCTAATTACCAAAACAAGTGTGCGAAGAATGGGATTGAAAAATTCAAGATTAAAATAATTTCATTTACAGAGTTGTTCCTTATTTTTAAATTCCATAACTTTTCAGACAAAATTCCACGATTTCCCCTGACTTTCAACAATATTTTGAAATTTTTTATATTTTTATATTTTATATTTTTATATTTTATATTTTCGTCCTGATTTGGAAATCGTTAAATATTTTGTTGATAAATCAATTTAACATAATAAGATAACTATTAATGTTGCTGACACTACATACATTTTTAATTAAGTTCAATTAAGTTAAGTTAATAGCATTTTACCAACTACATAAGTGTAATGTACGTATATTAAACTTCTTTAAAGTCAAGAATTTTAATTTCTAGAAAATTTTGCAAAATTCCTTGACTTTCCTGATTTCCATTTTGCGGCAATCCTAAATTTAAAATAAAAAAATTGTGTGCACAAATAAGTTGATAAGGCAACCGATATTTCCTACAATAGTAACTAGTCTAAGTTACGATGTTTCGATTGACAGAAATATGAGGGCCGTATATCGAAGATTTTCGTGTCATTTTTATCGTTATGGATACCGATTTACAACGATTTCTGTCCACTACCTCGCCAGCGAGTCAACACCTGCGATAAGAGGACACTTTCAGCAATACCCTGACGAAGGAACCACTCAGGCCGCCGCTTTCCGATGACGCGCCGCATCGCCGCTTTTGACCTTTTGCTTTTCTGCATCGGGCACAAAGCGGAGGGAATCTTCGCGACAAAAGATTTATGAACCCCTCGGCAATGGTAGCACGCTACTTATTCCATCATAGAGTGCGTACTCGAGATACACAAAAAATGCGGGAGCGGTATGTACACGCGAGCAATCTTCAAAGAGAGATCTTAAAAAAGGAACGCCCTTTTCGTTTCTCGTGTTGAATCAATCATTTCCAGCCCCGTAAGTGTCCACCAATTGCCAGTCGATAATTTACATCGTATTCAATTGTCGTCGTCTTCTAACAACTTTATAAGTGAAAAAAAAAACGAGAATTTAATTTTTAGACAAATTTGTAATAAAAAAGTGACAATATTGGATCGCATATATTTTATGATTTTATGTTTTTATATTTAAAATTAAATTATATCATATGATAAAATTTTTATCTGTAGAGAAAAAGATACTTAAAAATGTATTTGTGAGAAATATATTTATTTCATTGAAATAAATTTTTATTTAAATGCGGCAAAATAAAACTTTATTCCTATCAAATAAGCCATTTATTCGTTTTTACAATTAAGATCTATTTCACAAAAATATATATTTCATCGTCACAATTAAATTTTTCCATAACTAATAAATATCAAAGAAAACTTCGAAAATAGCATTTGTTTCGATATTTATCTCTCAGTACTTTTACAGCTTTTAGAATATAGCCTCGAATAAATCCAAAAATCTAAAATTTATCGCTTCTAAAACTTACGATTAATATCATTATCCACGTTATTTACATGTTTATTCACGATTTTAATTATCATAAAATCCAAACTATGGGACAAAAACGGTGACGAGAACGTGTCATTAACGTAACAAACGCTATCGATGTTTAACGACAACTTTAGCAAGTGTGCTGTCGTTCCATCGATCTACTTGTTTGCCGAGGTCAACGACATCGAGACACTACAGCGATCAGTTATCCCCCGTGGGAGCTCGTCGAAAAAGTTTCTCTTTTTTCCACGACGATGTAACGGACGGCCACGCGGTCCGCTATGCTGTCGTAACAAATGGTCTTTTTCTTAGGCGACGTAAATTTTATCGGTGCACCTTCTCGTCAAGTACGAGAAGTTCACCACCTCCATAAAGAGAGAGAGAGAGATGAGAAGGCGCGTTACTAGATATCTCGCCTACAGTCTCATTCTGCGATCAAAGTCAATTGACACAATTCCCAGCAATTTTAGCCAGTGGTTAGGCCGAGGTCAGGTTATACGTGCCGTGGCGCATACACAGCACGCTGAAACTAATCATAATGTATCCTCGTCGGTCGACGAGGGGCACCGCGGGAGGAGAACCGCCGCCGTGATTGGTCCGTTGCGGTATTCCTCGCTACCAGATAAAGTTACCGTAATATGGATTAACTACCCGCCATAGCTCATATTCCGATCCGGCACTCACGCTCCCCGGTTCACGATGTAGTAATGAACTCGTAACGGCCGCTGTTATCAGCCGCGCCGCTGCTCGAGTGTCTTTTAATGACGATTCACGTGAACGCGTAATCGATATATCGTCCGTACACGAGGCGTAAAGCAGAATGCGAGGGTGTTGCGGTATCTGATTTATCGTTCGAATTTAATTACACAACAGACGATCCTCCGTTTCGAAGTTTTTCGACTATCCCTCGTAATCGGCACATTGAAATGCTAGTATAAATTGATAGAGCTGCCCATTCACATAAATCTGTAAAGCAAACGCGTATGTCTATCCCGTAATATATGCCTATATATATAGAATATTTTTAGACATCGCGCACTTAACATGATACATATACCATTATTTATAACAATTTATTATTGCGTATCATATCTATCTCTGCCTGACAGAATTTTGCGTGCCGTTGACACTCATGCACGTATAAATTTTCAAACGCGAGGAAAGCATTGGCAAGTCGCGTATTTTGGACACACGACCATTTAAAAAATTGTTGTGCGATTGCCAAGTCCGTTCGCTGAAATTTACGGCGAATTCGATGCCGATGTCTCGCCACGTTATCGATCGGCGCGACTTTCGGAATGCTAAAGGGGTGCGCGCGGTTCCAGCCCAGTGATCTCCCTTTATCCGTAATACACCGACGCGCCGAGGTCGCTGCTTTCGGCCGGCTGCTGCAGTGCTGCATGGCGTACGGTTTCGAATTTTTAACTCGCACAGCGCAACTCTCACGAATTATTCTCCACGAAAATTGCGTGTATGTAGCCAACAGGGACTCCGGCATGAGAGTTTGATTTACGGCAATCGAAAAACGAGCAGATATTTTTACATTTTTAACGGACAACGCGATTGATCGTCAAGCGTGAGCGCGCACGATTCCGGTGGCCGACGTGACTTATCAATCGCCATGGTAGAAAAAAAATGCAACAAGTATCTCTATAGAAAAACCCATACTATATACAGGATGGATATTAAATAATCTAAAAGATTTTAAGGAGTGATTCCTCACATAAATTCAAAATAAAAGCTTCATATAATCATATGTCCGAAATTTAGTTTCCAAAGTTGAAAAAAAAATTTCGTTTTTTTCAAAAATTTTGAATTTTTTTTCACTTAGAATATTTTGAGTTTTTAAAAAAAGTTTCGTCAAAATAACTGGAGTTATTTCCAAAATTTTTGAAAATTTTTGTTTCTTTTTCTGTCCATTCTGAATGAGAAAATGAAGAAATAAAAATGTTGATTAATTCCGGTAGTTAGATCCATTTTCAATTTAATAGTAAAAATTAAAGTTAAAATTTATCAAAAAATTCCAATTACCAAAAAGAAATGAATAAATTTCATTAATGAATTTTTTAATTGTTGGCAATCTTTAATCTTTAGACGACTTATATATATTTTGAAATTGAATCTTATCGTACTGAATTCTAATCAATGGTGCAATAATGTATAGTTGGACAATGTAGCAGAATAATAAATTAATAATAATAATAAAAAGGATTTCATTAGTATGCATATTATGATGATTGACTAACCGGTTATTAAATCTCTTTGAACGTCACAACTAATAGAAGCGTGCCCTCCCTCATCATTCATCCTGAATAATAAACATGGAAAAGATGGAAAATATTTGGAAGAAATAAATAAATAAATAAATAAATATATAAATAGAGTTCCTAAAATTCACGACTCAAAGTACAACAGCAAGAAAATTCTCGAAAAATTAGATAAAAAAGTTATTTGTAAATTTTTATCTTAAGCTACAATTCTTTAGATAAAGATTTAAATGTGGTCAGTTATACGAGTATATATAGACTACGTTTAGATAGTCATCTATCCAATAAATCGCGCGTAATATTCGTGATCGCTAATAATCTTAGCGTTCTCACTAATATTCACAGATCTAAACATAGTCTGTAATTAATCATATTTAAATTATCCTTAAACCTCAGAAATTATTGTTTGAAGTAAAAATTTACAAATAACTTTTTTTCTTCATTTTTCAAGAACTGTTTTGCTACGGTATTTTGAATCGCGAATTTTTGGATATTCGACATACACACGCACACACACACATGCGCACGCGCATAGATTGGCACTACGAAAGCAGTTAATCAAGTGTCATTCCATTTCATTTAATCAAATTTCATCGATTTAACTGGATTTAATCGATTCTGTCAATTTCATATACGAATAGGTCGAGAACAATCTAAATAAATTGAATAATAAAATAATTATCCGTAACTCATATGCGGAAATATACATAGATTGTGTAAGAAAATTACGGAAGAGAAAGAGAGAACAACGGAGATTTAATGGCATCACGCGAGCGCAAGACCGCATGAATGACACATGTCAGAGAATCAACTACCAACGTATTGATCCGTAACGTAGTCTCCATCATTATCGGAGGTCTCGTCGATTTGCCGGTTGTCAATAGGAAATTACAACTGAGCGCCACGTAAATATTTATAGATCGTATTGCAGATAACGCACATTAATGCGGGGGCATCATATTCGCTAAAGGATCATAAAGAGGATTTAATCGAGGCGTAATTAGTTAACCGGTTATTATCGTGATACCTTTTTAAACGTCATGTTAATAACAAGTGAGGTAGCGAATCGGCCGCAGCTGAGTACAATAAACACCCTGTGGAAAATGCTGCGTTATCGTCAGGGCTTCGCGATGTCCTACAACAGCGATGCACTGCTGATTGCAGTTCCGGTTCCGCGGTATGATTTTGCTCGTTGTAGAATTAGCAGAAATTCTGGCTCAGCGAGTAAAACGATATCGCCGTCGCAGCAGCGCGGCGCATTAATGACACGTGCTTCACGTAATTTCAATAGCCAATGCGATGCATCGCGGCCAACGCACTCTATATCTCAATGCACACGTACGAGCGACACGATGGCTAATGCATCGCCGAACAAAATTCGTCACGATGTAATGAGCTTCCGCTACCCGATGTCGACGCAGATACTCAGAGAACGAGACGTTTATTCGACGTTGACCGAGATAAAGTTCCCCACAACCACGAGCAGAATTATACATACATAATATTTACATAGAATGCTTACATAAATTATCGATCTAGCAAGAAAATGGAAGGAAAAGATTAAATAAAAATTCTTTTTTTAAATACGCTTTCCTAAAGATGTTCTCTGCATCAGAAATTTTAAATGTAATGGAGTTTATTATTTTTCATAATATTCAAAATAAACTTGTGCTACTTGATCTCAATCCACAAAAATAAATAAAGAGGAACATTTATATTACAATATTGAAATAAAATTACCTTATATACAATGTTTACATATAATATATATCGTCGCTACAGTAAAACGTAAAAAAAATTTGTAATGGAAATTTAAATAATATCTCTTAGAGAGAGAGAGAGAGAGAGAGAGAGAGAGAGACACTTGTATCGTAACGTAAAAAATTAAATCTGATTGTTTATTATGTTTCAAAATATCCACAGCTCCATGAAAAATAGTCCATTTATACATGAAAAAATATATGAAAAAATATATACAAAATTTTAATATTTATTTAAATAATAACTAAATATTTACTAAATATAAACATATTTGATACAAAAAATATTAATCCTACTATCATTTTTTTATTGAGTAAATATTTATTTACTGTAAATGTTTAATACTTAAAAAAATATGTAAGTTAAGATGTAATAAATTTTTTTTTTTTTCAGTATAATACATTGCAGGATAGATTGTTAAAGAGTTTAACGACACACACGGGAGAAAGCTAACGTTTCGAGCAATACGGCTTGTACCAAAAACGTGATCAACGAGCGAACATAATTCGTAGAACCTCAAACTAATGGCCATCTGTTCCCGCGGTTCAAGTAATTACAGCGGTAAAGCGCGGTTCTTAATTCTAGCGATTAATCCACATTTCACGCGGTACATTCGGAATGATTTAAGAAATTTCACGATGAGACAACCGCGATAATAACGCGCGTGAAATGTAACGTTTAATTTGCCTCGGGCACAGGGCACGCACCGTAGTATTAGACGAGGAGAGAGCGGCGATGTTGAGAATGATAACTAATTCACGCCACGTAATCTCGAAGAAAAACACCATTCCCGTTATACGCCACGTCGTAACCGGTGCACATTGAATAATGCTCGCATTATACGCGCCGAGACTGCACATTTCGCGAAAACGTCACCGTTTACGCGGCAATTTTCGAAACGCGCCATTTATCTACATTTAGGATCGCCAAAATCCGACTTACGGTCCATCCGAGAGCCGAGAAACGGCTGAAGCAACGTTTACGCTTCCGTCGTATCGTACAAAATAAAATGTAAAATAAAATGACGCGCAACTCATGAAATAAATTACAAGTGTTCATATAAAAAAAATCTATTAATACATTAGGTACGTCGAGAAACACGCCACCGTTGCTCATGTTCCAAACACTTTAGAAAGAAAAATGTTTATCTTCAAAGCCCAGCGGGAATAGATATGCAGGTTTCCAACTTCGGCCATCTGGGTACAAAGTTCCGTCGCTTTTCCAGAGTTGAGAGTTGAAAATTCGCTATCGCTATTGAATGCCATGAATAAAACCCTATTTACGTCTAAGTTTCAAACTAAGCTGCGCGGTTAGAGTGAAATTTATTCATTAATGAGACCACGCGTTTTCAATAAAATTCAAGTCAACTCTTTTCCTCTCCTGGAGTTATTTAATTTTTTTTCGAATATATTGGTCCGTGTTCCTTTTATCTCGTCTTTAGGGATTAATCGAGAAGGAAATTCAGAGCGCGGTCTTCAAAGGAGATGTTTATTTGTGCGCGAGAGGCGTTAATGGCGCGCCCCAAATGCATATTTCCGTGAGGTGCGGAAAATAGCAAGCGGGCCAAACGGAGAGTTCTAAACACTCGCTCGGGGATTCTTGCGACTATCATTCAAATCGTTCGGCCCACTCACGCTCGCGGTATAACGTCAAGGTGTACCAACAGTGGAGCATGTGCCTGCGCTATGGAGCGGCGCAGCCACTTCAGAGCAATTTATTTCGTTCCTTCCCCGCGTCGAGATATCGTACCGTCGCGGAAAGAGTGATGGATGTTGGGGCGTCGCTTCTACGCGGAACGTACGAAACACGCGGAGCGCCGTTAAGGTCGAGTGCTTCGGATGTAGGACACTTTATACACTGTTCCGCTCCCCTCCCCCTCGACGTCTCTCTCTTTTACGCCCTCACCTCCTTTGGATCCAGATTCTCAATAACAGGCACCAATTTACCATTGACGGTGTCCGTTTGAATTAGTTACGTGCGCGAGGGGGTAACAAAAGCGTCGTCGCTTTGAACAACTACAGGAAGAAACGATCCCTAGAGGGCGATGAAAGGGCTCTTTTAAAAAACTACGTGAAACGTTAGTAAAACTAATGGGAAACCTACCTCCATTTTGTACGCAGCCTTGTTATCGAATCTTGTAATTTTGGTAAACAAGGAGAAGTTTATAATAGAGAATCCGTTTATAATATTGTTTATATATACCGATACCTCCTGTTTATCTTACGAGAAACTGAGGTTAATAATCTCTGTTATAATATCCGCTGAAGCAAATATCGCAGGGAAGTTAATAAATGCGATTCTAACAAGAAACGAGATCAATATCTATATTTTTGCAGAGCAAATATAAACGAGAATAATTTATTTTTTATAATAAAGATCTCTATGTGGATACACCAATATTTCTTTATACAGCTATATGCTGAAATAACTACTATCTTATCATTTATTATGTATATCACATCATAATATCCTTGTCATCTGACTTGTCATTTTACATAATGATAATGTTCAATTTAACAATCTATTATCGATAATAATAATAATAATAATCGTGATTTCGAGTACAGAAATATATCGTAATTATCCCAGTATATCAGAATGTTGTACCATCGAAATACCTACACGATGAAGCGGTTACACGGCTACAGCCGTCAAATCAAACTCGGATAACTCCAGGGAAAAAAATTTTCTCGTTTCGCCGCACTAATAATTTTATTCCGCAAAAACGCCCAGTATTCAAATATTCAATATTCATATATTCGATGTGAAAACGTTCGCCCGACTCCAGGTGTAGAACATGACGAATATGTGAAAAATTGCCGCGAGCTACATGAATAACGCGGAAGCGACTGTCCCTCTCTTTACTCGGGAGGGAGATGAATTACTAGAGTCCAAATCAGCTGGTGAGAATTTGAATAAAACAAAAGTCTGTCGCGCGACGCGGCACGGCGTGTTAAAATTTCTGCGGGCTCGCCTCACGTTGCCGTAAGTCTCGCACTTGTGATACGACGAACGTGAAGTAGAACTCAGACGCGACAAATCGATGCTTCGTATCTTAACCCTTTCGTCAATGAATTATTTTTCACGAAACATTACCGTTTCACAACGTTTCCACTGAAAAATGAAAACGACAGTTTGTGCAAAACTGTTCTTTGTTGTACGAAAAGTGGAAATTAATCGAATCCTTTTTAAAAAATCATAATGAAATTCACAGAAAAATATAGAAATTTTTGCTACTTAAAATTGTCTGACTGGGATATTTCAATCAATATTTTATCGCAATAAATAATTTATGATATTATTACTTTCAACTTCAGTTTGCTGACTAAAGTTGAAATTAATGTCTTAAATTACATTGAGACTTACGTTGCAAGTCCAGCAAACCTGAGCGACGCGCATTTTATAAAACTAAAATAATGTATTTGCAAAAATTTACATTTCAGCACTAAGATCGATTTCATCCGTAAATAGGATTATTTCTATTAATTTATTTAAAATTCGATATATTCGTGTACACAACACGAGAATCCATGCATTGACAGAGGGGTTAACAAGTTCAATCCGATCGATATCTTTTTATTCTTTTTCCATACCAGGTCAGTAGAAAGGGTCCGGTTATACCGTTGATTAAAACGCGGATTAACAATCACCGACTCGGAAACAACCCTTTCTCGACAAGAGAGAATCCTGTCCGCGAGAGGGAGAAGGTGTATGACCCGGTTGCAACCTCACCATCATTACGTATAACCCGTAAGCAAATATCTCGGCCTCCGAGAATATGCGACTTTGAACTTCGCGAAAGGGCCTTTAACCCTTGTGGTTTCGCTGTTACTAGGCGATCTACAAAGTACAAAGTGCATAATATCGATGTTTGAACAATGACTAGCCGCGAATAACAGTTTGACAGAAAGTCAAATAAAGGCAACAATGGCACAAAATTCCCAACCGTCATCATTTCTTTTTGAATATTTTTTTATCTCTTCTGCGATTGTGCTTTCTTTCCCGCATACTCAGAAAAAAAAGATAGCGTTGGCAACTATAAAAGTGATAACTACAAGTTTTATATGTAGAAAATACACATACGCTGTTAGATAACTCAATCTCGAGTTAAATAACATTTTGTTATTTTTAACTTCCATATGTGTCAAAATGTATAAATCAATTCATTTCTGTAGTTAGTTTCAAAGTAATCATCATCCATATTAACGTCCTTATGCACTTAGTAAATAATAAACTAAATTTGAATCAAATTTAACCCCTTCAGAGATCTGATTTTAATGAAATCATATTTAAAACAATTTTTTTTAATTCAATTCAAAAGCACTTTAATAAGTAATTTATACTAAAAAAAAAAATTTTTTTTAATCTTTACTATTTTTCCAACATGTACATTATTATGCATATCTCAGATGATGTAGAATAAATGTAAATAATTTCAATGGATATCTTGAAATTTAATGTACATTGCAATATAGACAAGGTCTGAAGGGATTAATAATAAATTTTCTTCGGCTAAATTATTCAACTTCATCGTTTTAATGAAATTAATGACATATTGGAGCAGTGGTGATCTAAAAAAAATTAATTAAAAAAATAACTCAAATTGAATATAATTTAATATTATGAATTTAAGTGTAAGTTGAATAAATTTTTATAGTTATTGCAATTATAAAATAATTTAATCAACTGTATTACATTATCCAACCATGTACATAATTCTACATGTAAAAAATAAATATAATTGTCAGCTTTACAGTGCCACCACAATATTTATCTCTGAACGCAGGAAATTAATTTCTTGACCATTTCTCAGTATATTACTTAATTCTTGCCATAAATAATCCCCTTATTAATTCATGTCAGAGGCATTTTATTCACCGTTGGAGTATTCAAGTAACACCATTGAATCCGATGGCGATATCGAGAGCTGCACAAGCGCTGAGAAATACTTCGATCCACCACATAAAACACTGGGGCGTATCACAAGCACGAAATAACGAAGAGAGAAGGACGAAAGTAAGAATAGAGAGAACTACACTATGCGTCACTGCGTGGCACTAATCACAAGTGATCACTCACCTAGTTGGACGTACATCTTCGGCCTGACGTTCTCCTGCCAGGCAGCCAGGGCGAGAGTAACCGTCGCGATGACGCACCAGCAGAAGAGAAATCCTGGTTGCATCCTGGGGGCGACGCGGAGGCTGGCGCGCCTCATCTTCTCGCGATGATGGTGTCGCAGCGGCGCACGGAACGATGACGTAGTGCCAGGGTTCGCAGTTTTCTCCGCGGGCCTTCACCGGGAACCACCACGAACGGCACTCGCGAGAAGAACGGAAAGGAACGAAATTCCGGCGGGGATCGCGGACACGCACCGTCACACTGCGCTCCGCGCGCGCTGGAGCACCGCTCTCTCTCGGCCGAACGACGACAACGCCCGGCGACGTCGCGGCGCGCTATCTCGGGTACGCGCGTCGCGTTACTTTCTCTCCAACTTGCGAACACTCACTACGCCGAGTACGGGAAGTACACGGATGCCACGGCGGCAGTCACGTGCGACGTGACCACGTCGTTCCCCGTTGCGGTCGTTGCATCCACGGTCGTCCACCGGCGGCCCGCCGCACGCATGTCTTACCGAGGACGGTCGGCCGCCCCGCAGCGGCCAAGCGGCACATTCACGTTCGAGGCACGCGCGCCGGCGCACGGCGTGGTGGACGCGCGAAAAACAAAAAAAAAAGGATCGAAAGTCTTCACCAGCCGGCACTCGCGTTCACGCGTTCACGCGTTCAAGCGTCCACGCGCGAGCGCCGTTCCGACCGATCCCGTAAGGCCTCTTCGTACGGAGGAGACAACTATAATCGCGCACGTATCAATCGTCCGCACCCACTGACGCTCGCCGTCACACTGATGTCGCGACAGGTGACGCGCGCTCCCCACCAAGTCGCGCGCTCCCCACCGAGCGCTACGCTCCCCATCAAGCAGCGCCGCTCCGTTCTGCACACCGCGGGCGCAAGCGCGTACCGTGTTAGTAACGCGCGCTCTCTCTCTCTCTC
>NW_012130082.1:922220-930597 GCF_000143395.1 Atta cephalotes
CGACGCGCGCGTCGTCGTCGCGTCGACGCGACGCGTCGACGTACGTCGTACGTCGTCGTCTCTCTCTCTCTCTCTCTCTCTCTCTCTCTCTCTCTCTCTCTCTCTCTCTCTCTCTCTCTCTCTCTCTCCCTCTTTCTCCCTCTCACTCTTTGCCCTGAAACCGCGTCTGTATGCGTGATTACGCGTGACCAGCGTACGCGTACGCGCGACGTGCACGCACGTGGATATGGCGAAACTCCACGGACAGTACACGTAGAGAACGGGGGGAAAAGATAGGGACAGTAGATCTCTGGTGGGACGCCCGATCGAGGGGCGAGAGTCGGAGAGAGTTGTGACACACCGGGCAAGCGCCGATTTTCAACCCCACTACCCCCGCAGCGCGATCATGCCATTGCCGTCTTCCACATCTTCTCGGTGTCCTCGTCGGTATCTCACCGTAGCCACCACGGCGTCGCTAGCCTGGAACGAGAAAAAGAGGGATCGTTATCTGGGTCGGTCAAGGATACTTTAATCCAACGACGTTGATATTTTCTTGCAATTCTTTCGCGTTGTCTTAGATATTTCTTTATTTAAACCGAAGCAACGGAGTGTGTGTCGCACATTGAATTTGTAATCTTCGAAGAGATGTCTACGTAATTCAATTTGAGGGTCAAAAATATAAAATTTTTTTTTATATTAACGTTCTTGTCTTTCAATTATACTTACGAGAGAAAAGAGTGGAGTTTTATGAAAGATTTTATAAAAGACTCTACTTAAGATTTAATTACCAAACTAATTGACAGATCAGGAGAAATGGGAGACCTCCAATAAGATCTTGATTAAAAAGACCAACTTTTAAAATTCTTTTCTCCGACGGGGAAACTTATTGCATAAAATCTCATTTGCGCCCTAAAAACAAATCGGATTTCATAGCCCGAAATATCTGGAAGCTCGAAAACCGCAAAGAGTCAAAGTGAACGAAGAAATCCGATTACGATTCGATTTCACGTAAACGCACGTGCACCCGTGAGTCCCGCGGGGTCCGGTGTATATGTATGTATGTGTTTGTGTGTCCAAATAAGGTTTCATCACGCAGAAAGTCTCTGGCTGCGGCGGGATAACGAAATTATCCAAATGCGCCTGATTCGTCAGCGAATTTTATGAACGTATCCCGTATGCGCGGTGCGTAGCGACGCCGCCGACGTTGACACTGTTCATTAATTTGCCGAACCAAGTGTAGATGGGTGGAGTGCGCCGGGATGGACGAACACCAGGGAAGGAGGGTATAGGTATGTGTGCACCGAGACTCTAATTCCTACACCAATGATTGGACATGCCTGCACGAGGGAATTCGCCAGGCGTCCGCGACGTGTACACGCAATTTCACGTGGATATGCGTGCCGCGTGTATATACATCGTCCACCGTTCTCGCTCTTTTTATCCTCGATCCGCTAAAACAGACGAGACATGTACATTTGCGATATCAACTTGCCATGCAGTTTTTAAAGAAATTCAAACTATATAATTCCTTTTTCACAGCCTTTTTGAAAGAACTCTTAAATATTTCATAGTACGACTTTTTATATTTTAATCTTCAACTCTTTTTATATTCTAAATATAACATATCTTTAATAATGATTATTCTAAAAGTTTTCTCGAAACTAAATTAATAATTAAAACTGATATCTTTGTCCTATCATATTCATTCTAAAGCTAACAAATAATAAAGAAAAAGAGAAAACATAAATATATGACATGTAGCTTTTAAAGCTATATTAAGATAGGGGATGAAGTACTCATATAACGTATGTTAAGTCCTCATATGAATTTTCATGGCGTAATATTCACGGCGGTCGTTTATTTCATAATTAGTACAACCTCCGAGCAAATGGAGTTATTCGACCATACGTTGTTTCATTCGCTTGGAACGAACAGCGACGCGAAAGAATAACGTGGAAGGTGAACTGCCAGTAAAATATTAATAAAAAAGAATTCGACTGTACCGTGAATGTTACTATGGCGGTAACTCAATTTTATGATATGATTCAAAAAGCACGCTTCTAATTGTAAAAATAATCTATCGGCATTTCATAGATTCTTCTTTGAGTTACATATATAGTTACGGTTAATGTCAATTTGAAGAAAAAAAATCTTTTTTTCCGCGCAAACAATAATTTCAAACTTCGACCGTGCAGTTCGTTTGACATTCACGTCCATACGAAATGAAATATAATGGAGTATACAGTGTGAGCCATCTAAAGCGATAAGTGGCCATAACGAGAGAAGAAATGACATATAAAAGATATGTGCGCCGCAATATCACCGTCAATCGTAGCATATGTACGCGTATCGCTTATGGAGCGATTTAAACTGGCAATACGGCTTATATCATCATTTCTAACACCTGCTTTAATCGAATAATGCTGTTACCAACAACAAATAATATAACTTTGCGTTTACTCAAAATTTAAAGCACAACTGTTGGCATGTGTGACGTAATTGTTTTACTTTTAAATGTATTTTCCATGTTTGGAATCCATTTATTGCACTGAGAGAAAAGTTTTTGGTATTTGTGATCATAATTTACCATAATTACAGTTATTACTACTACAATGCTACCAATAATAATTACATATATGTATAGTTTTATCAATAAATATATACAAAGTGTCTAAAACTACCCACATACCAATTTTAAAATAATAAACAATGATTTTTATAAAAAAATTTTTCAAATAATAGTTGTGTGATCTGAAGAGGGACAATTATTTTTTTAATAAAATACAATTTTTCAAAGTTACATCCATACACATATGATTTTCTAAAAAAATCTATTTAGTTGATTTTATCATTATTTATCTCTATTTAAATTAAACAACTTTCATTTGAAATATTTTTTATAAGAGCTACTTCCTCTCATTTTAAAACAGATCTCAAACCTCTATGTAATTAGCACCAAAAATGACTAATTATAGTTATTATTACTATAAAAAATAGTTGCTATAATTTAACTATAACTTATAATTATTATAGCAATTAGAATTATAGCACTAGAATTATGATAATATGTAATTATAGTTGCAAAGACATTGTTCTCAATGTAATAATTGTTGAATTTACGTCATAAAAATAATTAACAACTAATTAACATATTAACATAACACATATAATGCTAGAATTTTTAATAAGCTTCCTTCCTTCGCCTTTTAATTCTTTCCATGTTATTGGTGTTACTGACATCGAGAAGAAGCTAAATGTTAACTCATTGTAAGCTGTTTGCGTGCATATCAAAGAGTTAGTCGAAAGGATATTTCAACGGCCCCTCGAAGTAACGTCGTAAGCAATTCTATAGACAACGTTGCTAATGAAAATGAAGAAACGGAAATTGAATCACGACATGGAAACGTCGCGCGAATTCAAAACGGTAACCTACTCATCCATAAATGTGTTTCACTTTACGAAACTCACTATCACATCTCAGTAGATCAACGTGTCACTAAATTACTTGAACATTAAAAAGAATTGTAACTCGTCTCTAGTACGTATCACAAAGTGCCTCCTCTGTTCCTGTTTCTATTTAAAAAGATATTCTCATGCAGATTCCACAGAAATATAGCTACTAGAAGAAGATTCTTCGGATCATGTAATTTATATCTATTAAATGTGTTTTTAGAATCTGATCTTTAAAATTGATAATGATATTTATGTATAATTTCACTCTGAAAATTTAATTTGTGACTATATTAATAAAATCAGGATATTTGATACTAATTAAGTACAAAAACCTAGATCAGAGATTTTCGGATTACACGATCGCTAGGGAAAAGAAGGGATTCGTCTTGCTTTTTTTCTGAGACATCTACTAGAGTAGATATGCAAGAACGATCGAAAGGGATTTGTGAAGACGTTCATCGGGCAAGCGCGAGAGGATGGGCGCGGCAGTTTCAGCGGGAAGAGGCGTAAAAACTCGAGAAGATTCGGGAGTAGCGCTCTGCAAAATATACTCTCGCGAAATTGTCCCGCGGGAGTGACTTCGTCCGAGTCGATTTCGCACGCGTTTAACATCGCATGAACGACGACGGAAAAGTGCCGGCAGGCAGTATTATCTGAAGGTTGCTACGAGAGGCGAGGCAAGGGACGAAGGGGCAATAGGGATCGATAACCGAACAACGGGGAAAATCCCGGTGGAAAACGCGCGGGAAGCGCGGGATACCAATGTTGTCGAGGAGAAGAGACAGGCAGACATAAAGGGGAAAGGGAAAAAGAGAGGGGGGGGGGGAAGAGAGGGAGAGAGAGAAAACAAAACTCGCGTCTATCAGCACGAAACCAAATTCGATTAAGTTCAAAGTTCGACTTCCAGGGCGAGGTTTCGTAACGGGGTAGGGCATACAAGATGTTCCGGATGAAATTAGTTATATCGCTTAAGACGAACGCCCGTTGCCGCAATGTGTTCCTTCTTTTTCTTCTATTCATGACTGAAGACACGTGGAATCTCGCGAGGAATCTTTCTCGGGCAGCGTAAAAATTAGCGTAGATAAAGGTATCCGGAGTCTAACTAATCTCTCGTAAGGGCGGCGGCAGGAACGCGGTAAGGTTGGTAAAAAAAAAAAATAAAAAAAAACATGGTTAACTACCGACGAGCAACGAGGAAAATTCCTGCGGATAGGACGAGTGAGAGTCTGAGGAAGGGCGAGGGGATGGCTGCTCGTGCCTGTGGCAAGCTCTGCGCGAGCAAAGGGCTCGGAATAAAACTCAATTAAGTGCGGCCGAAGTTCAACTCCCGTCAAATCTTAAATAAAAAGGATTTTCCGGGTAAAGTTAATTAGCCCACTTAAGTATTAGAATATTTTTGCGCCGGTACGCGTAAGACAGATCTTTCGAAGGGAGATAGAAAAAAAAGACGCGCAGGGCGTTAAGGATAATAGATATCCCAGATCGCCCTATTTTAGTTTTCAAAGTGTCGAGAAGAGTAGCGGCAACTTTCCTTCCCGACGAAGTTTCCGGCAGGAGAAGAAAAAGATATTGGATACGGCGAAACTTCCGATACGACCGATATAGCTCGACAGCTGAGCTCTGATTAAAATCAATTAAGCCATTAGCACCCAATATTTAAGTTTCTCGCCAGTCTTTTGATTCAGTCTCGCGAAATAATGGAAACCAATCGGTATGGCCCTCACCGCAATAGCGGAATGTTTCGGTAAATTTGATTATACGCGATCGAGTAAAACGAAATATTCTGTAAAACGCCGTAAATATTCCATTGATACACCGCTATAAACACAACCATTATATTTCAGCTGCTTACAGAGGCGAATTTTCCTCATTCCATTGCTCGACATGAACTATAATGACCGACGATTTTTATTAAAAGGAAAGGAAAGAGGGAAGAGCTACATAGAAAGAGGGTAAAAAGTGCATGCGGCTGGCCGAACAACGAAAGAAATCCCGTTGGAAAACGCGAGAGTACGTTGTTGTAGTGCTCGTGAGAGTGAGAAGTAAAGGGAGAGAAAGAGAGAGAGAATAACTGGAGGATAGTCGGTACGCTGGAGGGTGTAGCAACAAAAGTCGCGGCTGCTGCAGTCGAGCGATCGAAGAGCGTGGAACAAAACTCAATTAAGTCCGACGAACTTCGACTTTCGCGGTAGCGTTACACGAAAAACATTTTCTGGATAAAACGAGTTAGGCCATTCGAGTGCGGATCGCGCACATGCCATCGGCATACCGCCGTCAGGCGTCGAATAAAAAAAAATGGAGGAGCTAAAAAAAAAGAGAGGAACGGGAGGAGTTAAAAAGGTTACGCGACAAAACATGACGGAGAAGTATTTTTCGCGCGAGTAGTCAAACGAAGAGTCGAAAAACTCCCACATATTTTAAAAGAACATAGCAACGCGGCGAGAAGGTTCGCTTTCGAACCGTTAAGCCGAATTAAATAGTCGCTATTGGAAATGGGAGTCGCGCGAATTTCTTTCGCGGCCACGAGCGGAATGTGTTCGTCTTGAAAGAGCACTCTCACGGGTACTCCGGATAAAAATTCAGAAATCAATCGGTAGCGAACGGCGCGATTCGCTTTTTGCGAGTCTCAATGTGTCACGCTTATCGAAAATCGTTCGCCAAACGGCGGACGTCGGCCGGAATTGAAATCCTTTAGCGGGCATGGCCCGTGATATATAACTGACCTACAAGAAAGATATTTGCTCGATGAAAGGAGAGTGAGACGAGAGACCATTCCTCCCTCTTCCCCCCCTCCCCTCCCGTATACACAGCACTGCGCGGAGAGGGAAAATAGCTATACCCACGTTTATATCGCTTGTACGTGCTCAAACGCAAAAGTAATCTCTCCTGTCACCTGTCGCTCTTCGGTAAAATACTTGATGAATCCTCGCCCTGTGGAGGCGTTTTTATCGACGTTATCCCGAGGGAGAGCGCGTCGGCCTCTCCGTCCATTTTTTTTTCCACGACGCCCCTACCGCCATCGTCTCCCTCGAAGGTTCCGACCTTCGATTAAAAGCCATTTGAAACGTTCATGCTACAAAAGTATCGAGAACGACAAAAAGTATGATAAAAAAAAAGGACACGAGATAACGGAGGTCCACGAAAGACTACGATCCAAAAAGCACATAAAGGACACGAAGACGAGAGAACCGCATGGTATCGGTGGATCGTCCTCGAAATTCGATAGTGGAACGTGATAGCCCACACTTTTGTCCGTGATAGTGCGAGCGGAACTCGCACCATTCTTCCGCAAATGAAAAATGTCAGATCGATCGCGACAAATGCCGCGAGACATTCTTTTCTATGTGACATTTAATTAATTCCAAGCGACTGTCCTTTGCTATTCTCGCGCAAACACACCGTGCTTGAGATTAATCGTTCTTATAAGCATATTGTTCACGTACGGCTTTACCAAGGGGGTGATGACGGCATAAAACGGAATTAGCGATGCAAAAAAGAACAGTTTAAATACGAAATATGAGCACAATTACTGACGTATATTTTTGTTAAATAGTTGTCACGAAACCTTGGAAAAAAAAACACAAGCAAACGCATTATTTCGGGTTTGTCCTTTTCAAATTTATTTAGAAGCATGAGCACAATATTTTTAACCTACTGACAGAGAGGAACGGATTGCGTTATTATACATCTGAAAAATAACATGCTCTGACAGTACAATTTCATACATTTAAATTTGCTGCGCGACAAATTTACCAACGAATATCAGATTTTAGAATGAGTGGCGCACGCAGGGCTCGCTTTGCAATAAAATAACAAAATTTTAGCCCGACAGAGGTAAAAATGTGGTCAGAAGCCAAAATTGATATTCCAATAAATCTTCAAGGATACAAATGAAATAATAAGATGAAAATGTAATTATTATTAAATTA
This sequence comes from Atta cephalotes, assembly GCF_000143395.1. NCBI lineage: Eukaryota > Metazoa > Arthropoda > Insecta > Hymenoptera > Formicidae > Atta > Atta cephalotes. The sequence goes on from NW_012130082.1 coordinate 929,582, forward strand.
GCGAATTTCTTCGAGTCGTCTAAAGTCGAACAGTCTCTTCTAGTTGAGTCTCTTCTTCATACGTTTCCCGTTCTTTAAATGCGTCGAGTAAAAATAGCACAATGGGACGATAATAATAATAATAATTACGCGGAGCGTCATTATCTCTAACGAAACTACGGTACTTCATATGTCTCCTCTCAGAGTTTTAGCAGGAAACGTTCAAACGCGCACGACCGTCCGATTAAAAACTCTAACAACTTTGACCTAGAAAGAAATTGCCTCGTTACGATGCTATTAATTCAAAACGGTTTAATTAGTATACCTTTACAGCGGTTCGTTCACGAGTTGCCTTAGTGTTGATTAGACACAAATAAAACACGTTTCAAAATTGTCTGTAAAGCTTATTTAATTCCATTCAAATTGTCGTAAGATTCCATTTTACGCGCATTTACGTTGCTTAATGAGAACTCATTTAACGCCTAATAATTGAATCTTAATGACAATCATTACACGGAGAGAATTTTTTCTTAGAGTTTATGCTGAAAATATGATAGTCGTGGGGTTGTATTTCGTTGTATTTCGAAGAATTTTAATGTAAATCTCTCTCATTCATTAATAAAACTACAATAAAATGTAAAATAAGTTTGATTAATTTTACTGAAGTGCATGAAAAATCTTTAAAATATTGTATTGTACTAGAACTACCGTATTTTCAGGGTAAATTTTAAAAGGAAATTCTTACCGTACATAATTTCAATTTTCATAAACTCCATTTCTTTTTTTTTTAATGCTTGAAAAGTTAGGATAACAAGGAAACGCGAAGAAAATTTTCGTTATAAAATGACAACATGAGTTTGTTAAATTATTTCTGTCTACAAGATTGTTTCTACATTCAGGAAAAAAAGTTGCTTTGACTTAAAAAAAATTTCGGTTAAAAAAAAAAATTTCTTTCATTCGTAAAAAAAATTTCTTGATTTGAACATAATTTTTTTAATTCAAATAAATTTTATTTGTATGGTGTGTGTATGTGTGTG
>NW_012130082.1:931313-940605 GCF_000143395.1 Atta cephalotes
TATATATATATATATATATATATATATATATAATATATATATATAAATAATATATATATAAAATATTCTTTTTTTGATACATTATGTTGGTGACATTATCAAAATTATTGTATTTAATATATCCCGTTCTCTTAATTTATTCCTACAGCAGAAAAAGTTTTGTCAGATGTCCTAGTTTATCGGAATACTACTTTAATCCCAAAGTTGTATACCACTTAATGTGCAAAGAATATAATCGATCTTCGATGTTAGGAGTTATAAAATATCAAGCACCGAAGTTTCAAATGTTTATCTCGTATCACTGCTACACGATTCCCAGTTATATCTTTAATGTATGAAAGGAAGACGTGATAGAAGCTAACCATTATCTATAATTTTAGTGGCACGCTAAAAGTTCCTCCGAGCGAGCGCAAGCATGATCGATCTTTCGCATTAGCAGTTTATTAAAGAGCGGGAAAGGTACATCTCGTAGCACTTAGATACTTGGCGCACTATCGCCTGCTACTTTTATACTTCGACATTTAATGCATTAAAAAGTCGATTAATTCGGTTTATTCTTTAACGCGTTGAGTCTCGAAGAGGCTTTAAGGAATCCATACTTGTACAATGAATAAAATTTACGTACCAAGCTATATTCTAACAATGTTAAAATTAAAAATAGGTTCACGTCATATTTGTTGTAATAATAGACACATCTGAATTATAAATTACATTTATAAACAGAAACATTAACATCGATCCAATATTTATATTCTAAATACAATTTCTAAATCATATTATATTAATTAACTTTATTTCCACTGTTATTAAATCTCTGTAATTTAAATACAAAATGTTATCTGTGTGTTTTTTAAAAATTTCAAATTCGAAAAATTGCACGACCATTTCATGTGGAATGTTCTCACAGTTTCCATTCTCTTTTCTCTCTTTCTCTTTCGTTCTGTGATACATTTTCTATTCCTTCTCTGGTGAACTTTTTCTATCCATTTAGAACGAGAGTAACTGCATTAATCTCCTCTTTCATTTTGCCGGAGAGATTCCTACCGACTTCTTCATGGAAAAAAAGCAGAATGAGAAGTCCCGGTTGTACTGTGAATGCGTTTCCATAAAAATCAAATAACTCTATTTTCAATAAACGACAATTTGCCTCAAAGCAACAGGATTGAAGTCGCGGTTTATTGAGTTTCTCTGTCAATGTTTTGCCGTAATGCCACGTTACGTTCGCGAAGCTCCACGTGTACCTAATGCAAGTTCTGGTGCGATCGATCTTAGTGTATCGCGAGGTAACTTATCGCCACGAACGTTATACGAAACGACCGTAAAGCCATAATACCGCGTCGCGTAACAAGATATATATAACATTGATTTCAACTCATCGTTTCGCGAACGCACGTCTAAAAGATCGATCCCAGATAATCCGTCCACAGTTACGTTCCCGCGATAAGCCTACTTGCTAATTAGCCAAAACGTTACGCGTCCAGGATACGCGATTCCATCGACAAAAGTAGTAAACACGCCATTGGCCGAGTTTTGTTAACATAAAATTAATCTTATGTAGATATAAACATATAAGAACATTACTTAGCTCGATCATCCAAAGCTAATCTTAATATTTTTTCATAAATTTACAACCATTTTCATCAATCCGATTTTTCGCCGAGATTACGTTCAAGCAGATCTTCTAGTCTATTTTACGATAGTTTCATGATAATTTCATGAAAGTAATTTACAATAATATGATTGTAAATATACCCATTATATGTGGAATTAAATCGTCCCTCTCAATATTGTGTGATTACTCATGGATTATTAAACCGCATGATATAGTTAATCATACAATATTAATAAGCACAATTAATCATTTATGGTTGCGATTCCCTGCTCTCGAGATATACATATAGCAAGATAAACATATATTTTAAACAAAGTGTCTCATAAATTTGCAATATGAATACACAGTAAGTAACGAAAACTTTATTAATCTGAGTTGTGGAATTTAATATTTAAATATTAATACTTAATATATATTTCGATATAAATTTATATATACATATCCAGTTCTATAACTGTACGTCAAAATCATCTTCAATTTTTAAACGCAATCTTAAACCGAATAGAATCTGGGATAGAATCTCACAAATAAATTATCAAGTAATTTAATAATATTAATACTAATTAATAATATTATTAATACGGATGCTAATAACCATTTTAAAAAGCTATAAATAATTTAATACTAATAAATATAAAAAAAATAATTATTATTGCGATAAAATATTATCAAAATATCAAATTATAATTATGATATCCATCATGGAATATAAAGAAATCCAAGTTTGAATACTGGCTGAGATTACTTTTCATAATAAATTATTTAATTAAGCATATTTTGAACAATTTAAAACATGATTTTTACTAACCTAATTTAAAAACCATCAAAATATTTACCAAATTTTTACCAAAAGATTTTTACCAAAAATAATTTAAATATAATTTACCGAAATATAATTAAGCTCTAACTCAGATAGATAAGGGTTCATCTCTCGTTACTTATTATTTATTTTAAATTTCATGAATCACATAGATCGAAGGGTCAAACCACTACTAAAACAAATGTACAATAATTATTATAGAACACATTTTATTGCTAGCATTGCTATTGTATTGTTTTCCTATGTATTGCTACCTATTGCGCATAATATTGTTACGCTATGTATTGCTATGTATTACTAACATATTACTACTGCTAGAAATGCCTGTTTTATTACTGTACTGCCATAATATATTTCTAAAGAATCCTACTGAGATTTCATAGTGGTTGATCCCTTGACATAAATAAATTACTATACTATTATATAAATGAAATAAGATAATAGAATTTATCAATATTTAAATAAAATGATTTTAATTTGTATACAATTGTGATGAAAAATCGTTTAAAGAATATAAAATAATCTGCAAAAGCTCTTTAAATTGTTGTCATTAACGCAAACAAGTTACATATTATATTATTACATGAAATTGGCCTCATTTAACTCAGTTGCTACGTAACAAAAATAAGATCTCTTTATACCAGAAGATACGCTTTGTTTCAAGTAAAATCCATTTCCGTGCCGTATTTATAATCACCGGTGGAGGAAGCAAAAGGATACGCGCACGAGAAACCGGAGTGATTATACGCTGACAAAGCCTCCATAGTCGTGTCAGAGTAATGCTACTACCGGTCCGCCTACTCTCCCGAGATTAGCGAGCTCTAATTAGCGATCGGATGTTATAATACGAGGAACTCCTAGTCGATCGATCTATCATCCGATTTCCCATTGACGCGACCGTCATTAATGTACCACCGTTCCATCGCCGAATTTCATAGTCGCATTTTCGATTCCGACGAGAAATTGACTTCGCAGTTAATTTCATGCGCGGGATTATAAAGTAAACGAATTATCTAGCTTAAAATTTTACCAAATATTGCGTTACAATACTTAGACTTATCGTGTAATCTTAAACTGGAAAAAAAAAAAAACAGTTTTATTGAAATATCTAAAATTTTAGCCGGATCCAAATCTTAAAATAATTTTATTGGACAATCAAAATAATTATGTAGAACGCTCAAACTGGTTGTTAGAATGTCAAAATTTTTTGTAGTATTTCATATCATGCTTGAAATTCCTATAAAATTATTTTGATTTAACAAAATTATTTTCAGATCTGTTCGTGATTATTAAATTTTTAGATACTTCAGCAAAAATCATTCTTTCAGTGTAGATGTAAAAATACGTGGACGCTAAAATGGATATGTATTCGTAATGAATACACTGTTTACTTGAGCAATAAGCTTTTACCTAGTGATTTTTCTCGCAGGTATGAAATTACGTAGAAATTACATAAATTTGTCTTTACTAGAATCTTTTATTAAAACGGCTTAACCCAATTCTATTCAGGTTCATTAAATGGATTGGTACTCCGATAGTTGCAGTAAAGAAAATTTCTTCGCAAAGGTAAGGCAGGCCCATTAACCGAACGACTTCTCAATGGTCGGATCGCGTTCACGTGCATACAGCTGAGAAGAAGGAATAAAACGCAATGAAGATACCATCCGTATGTAATTGGACGTATTCTCACATAAGACGGTTGTAACTAGCAATTTCTGAAAATCTTGGATTCCTTTCTCCTTTTAAAATACAAACGGAATATTTGCGCTACTGTGTCAGAAGGACAGGCTTCCGCCTGGGAGGATCTCGCATTTTGATGAAATTCAATAATGAACCACTCGGGAACCGGTGCCTCATCTGTCACAGACGAATCGCGATTTTGTCGACACCACGCGCGATGCGCTTTATGCGCGTCACCCGCGACGAGATAATATTAGCGACGCTGTTCAGAATAGCCGTAGTTATTCGTCGAGCAAGAGACCCGTCATTTATATCCGCCACTCCATTTGATACTGATGGAAGTACAGGCGGTGTGGCGCGGCGCAGCACGACACATAGAGAAGCAGCGCGATATAGCGATTATGCATTTGCAAGGAATGCGCGGCTCAATGATGGCCCCCAAGGATAATCCGTCTGCCTACCTAGACCCTTGAGATTAGCACGGGCGCTAATTAGACGAGACATTACACACGCCGGAGATACGACACTGATAGCAGCGCCTATCGATCGTTACATTTCGTTGACGGAGGAAGCTGCTAGTATAACGCGCGTTTCTCTCAAAACGATCTCAGAAAAATCGCGAAAATACCTTATGCGAATCTTTCTTTCGTAACCAGTTGTATGAGACGCTCCGAAATCATGCACTTTCTTTATATCACAAATAAGTAAAAATTCTCGAAAAATTCATGTAACATTATTCTACGAAATGGCGTTATGAAAATGATTTTTCATTTTGAAAAACGCGAAGAACATTTTATTCAATTTTCCGAAGTATATTTATACAAATGTCATTGTGATATAAAAATATAAAAATACAATAACAAAAATTATAGCTTGGTTTTTAAAAATAATTAAGATTTAACAATTAAGCCGACATGTCGAATTTTCGTTACAACCATCGATACCAATCGATGAAAATCAATGATGAAGGAAATTCATTAGTAACACAACATGCGCTAATTAAATAGCCTCGCAACCCCACTCTACACGGCGGACGCGCGTTCTACAATAATTACTCAGTCAGATAATTAATCCTCAAATGCCGAAATTCGATGCATTTCCTATACGGACAAATGCATTGCGAAGGGAGATCTAAAACGACACAACGCCTCGGGATACGCGGTATCCTCAACACGCTCCTGCAAACGGAACACGTAAAGAGCGTATTCGCGTGTGTATACGTGTATACGTGTACCTACATAGCGAGTGCTCTAAAGCAACATCATTACATCGTTGCCCGCATATTACCTATTTGACGTTTATATCACCCTTGCTTCGTTATAGATTGCATTAATCATGTTTAACAGATTTTAATATAATATTTAATTATATCTAGTAATTAATTATACCTAATGTTATATATTAAATTAAATATATCTAGTATATTATATTAATAAATTTATAATAGCTTTTAAAGAAAAACAATAAAAATCATCAGTATCTCAACTAAATAATACGAATATTTTCATGTAGTAACATAAACGTCGTGATACTTTGAAAATATAACTTTGAAAATATAACTTGATATACTCATGTATAACTTGACATCTTCGATTAAAATTTTATTTCAAAAACAAGAGAAGGGCAGACGAAGTTTATAACCGATAAGCGACCCACATAGATTTTATGCTGTCTACAGGTAAAAGGATAGCTTATAGATAACGCCTATTGTTGTTTACGCGTAGGCACCCGATGTATTATCCAATACTTCGACTTAGTCGGTAAATGAAGAATAAAGATGCTATACGATACCATTCTTCAAAAATATTGACGCCTATACCTGCCGAGTATACTCGTACTCTTGCAGAAAGTTTTGACAGAACTGATATTATAAATTAACTATCGATCTTTTTGGAGTATCGGACAGTATGATTGCTTGTTCTTTGTTTACGAGCTAAGTAAGAGTATTGAATATCGATGTTTCCCATGGCTGAATATGCGACATGCAGAAAATGCGTGAGGGTGTGCGTAACGCAGGCGATGATTCGCGGTGTGAGAAGAGAGCGGGTATGATTTGCGAGACAGAACAATTTCCGTTTCGCGGAAACGTGTAACGCGCGCGAAACTTCTACGCAAGTTTCATGGGAGCTAGTAAAAAAGGGTGGGGAGATGGGGTCGCTGGCCGACGGGGATGGTAGACGCGGGAGGTAGTTCGATGGATAGGGGTGCTACTGAGGGTGCAGTGGAAAAAGACGCGCACACCTTGAGATTCTGAGAAATGGGTTAAGGAAGCTCCTAGAATTCGCGGAATATAAATCATTTCCGACGGCAGTAATTCGATTCTCGCGAGTCTTCGGAGGATCCTCCGGGGGTGCTTCGCCACCCCTTTTTTGTCTTATTGCGAGGAGAGGATCGAACGGAGTTACGGACCGCCATTCAGTCTGAATCCATCTCGTTGTAAAGCACAAGACCACCACCAGCTAACGGAAGTAGATTCTCCTGATTTATAAGTCGAAGTGACGAGAATCGTGGTGATCATTTAGATGACAACTGGAAGGACCCAAACACTGCGAAATGCGGAAATTTACGCAATTCCAGAAAAGAATCGCGTACTGCAGCGATGCCACGAGCAGAATTAATTGCGAATAACTCATCCTCGCGCTTGTTGAAGAATAAATTATTGGAAAAAAGAGATTGTGAAAGAATTATGACTATGTGAAAGAAAATATCCTCTCTAACTTATTTCTATTAATAATTTTATTTTCTTAAAACATCTCGCATTTTAGATGATCCTTTTATGTTTCTAGAGTTAGCTGTCCTAGATTATAACGAGGCAAAAATAGATTCAATTGCTGCAGCTTCACGTGCAGCTTCAAAGAAGTCATATTTTTACGCTTCGCTGGAAGCTAAGCTTCCAATGTAGCGTGTCAAACTGTCGTCTTGCAGAATGATTTATGACGTTCCGCGAAAGGTTTGTTACATCGATAGTTTGCACTTCCGCTGATTTTTTTATAATTTTAGAATCTCTCTCTCTCTTCTCGCACGTGCCTTTGTAAGCAGCAAAAATATTCAACGAAATTGGAACGATTATTTTTCTCGAGTAACACGATTATTATAAAAATAAAATCATCTATTTAAAAATTATAATATTAAAATATCAATTACAGTTGCATTTTTTAATATCAAAATAATTTGTAAATTGTATATTTTTTTTACACATACATAAATCACAAATTAAAATTATATATAATTTTATAATTTTATAATTTATCAATAACACATGAATAGTAATAAATTTGAAACAACGAAAATGTATATCAAATTATTTTAACATGCGTCTTTAACATGCATTTAACGCTTGGTAAATTCCAATTAGAAACCTAGGAAACTTGTGATCTAGATCTCTTGTATTTCTAAACAACACAAAGTTCGGCAAGTTTCAGTTATTGATTTGTATTAACTTCCAAATATCTACCTTTCAACTACATAGTTACGTCACGATAGAATAGTGGCCAGAAATTTCAATTTGCTTCGAGCAACAAAATGAGTTTGATATTACAATCGCGATGCAAAATTTCATCGATCGAAGGAGGGGAAAAAAGGAAAGCAGAAGAACTGTGCTCAAATATATTGCCAAATATATGCGCGATATGCGCGATATATTCCAGCACGCGAATCGCGGTGCTCGTTCGAAGAAACGGAGTGTCGGTCGACTTCCGCTGCAGCGACTCGAAACTTCGTTACGTCGCTTCCGAGTTGCAACGACGCGCTCTCCTGGATTTCCACTCGATTTCCTCCGGTATCCGATCGACTTTCCATCCAAAGAGAGCGAGAAGGGAAAAGGAGAGCAAGAGAGCACAAACTGCCCCTATCCACGAGCCTCTCTACCCTTCATCTCTCCCTCGCGGGGGTAGAGAAAAAAATTGAGTTTCAACTCGATCCGCGGGGTGAACAAGAACGATTTGTACGCGTAAACCCTTTTATGGCGGGGGCACAATGGCGGGACGGTAACCGATTCGAGAACAAAAGCAAGGGAGCACATTGAAAAGTAAAAAAAATAAAAAACTAAAAAAAGGACGAGAAAGAAAAAGCTGATTCGCTAAAGAAGTGCAACAGGCGGCGCGAGCACGGGCTTTCCCGGAAAAAATCTGCGATGTTTCTCAATGACGATGCAACTTTCCGTATTCGCTTCTTAAAATGACGTTACCAGCGCGCGCTGCATTTCATTCGGTGGTAATTACGTTGCGTGCTGCGCAGCGGAGAATAAAACGCTCGCCCGAGGGAAAAATCCGTTTCACGAGAACGGGAAATATGGAAAAATGTTACGTTGTTACGTGTAGCGAATGCGTGGTCGTTCGCTAGCGCGAAAAAAGTAGCATATTCGGCCTTTGTAGTCGATCGAATATAGAAAAGATACGGCGAACAGAGCGTATTTTACCGAACTTGTAATGAGCGCTGACAACGTGCTGTTTGCTCGACTGAAGTTTGACATTAAATGCATTTCAACATGCACGTGTAAATAGATAATGTTCAATTACGATATAATTTACTATCGCATCCAATAATTAACGATCACATTTTACGATTATCAATCCCATTATATATTTCATAATTACTTAAAAATGATAGAAACAGAATTTGAATCTTTTTACTTATATTTACAAATAAAATGCAATGTACCGTGTACAAGCCAAAAAGTTCAGTTTATTAAACTTGCAAGTAAGAAATATAAAAGTTTTTTTCATTCCCATTGACTCACAAGTGATTTCTTTCCAATAAAGGCGTGCTTGAAAATCGTTCCATGATGAGTCTAGAGCGTTTACTTACTAACGTTCTGAGGCTTTCAACCGCAAGATGCGCGATCGTGAAATACTAGTCGACACTTTACGTCGCAGAAGGCTGAAGTTTCTTTATCGTCGCACATTCGGCGCACGACTGAATTTTTTCCATTTACTTCCGTGTAACCATGCAAAAAGACGTAAGATTCTTTTACATTGCCATCGCACCGATAAAGATAAAATTCTCGGACGGAAGTAGTCATACAGAATTGTGACGATTTTTATTTGAATGTAAAGTGGTATAATATCGCAGCTCTCTCTCTCTCTCTCCTNTCNCTCTCNCTCTCTCTCTCTCTCTCTCTCTTCTACTACTCTACGTACGTACGTACTTACTACTACTACTCTACTCTACTACTACTACTA
>NW_012130082.1:940625-950898 GCF_000143395.1 Atta cephalotes
AAAGTAATTAAATTACGTACGGTACGGTAAGTAGTACTATACTAAGTAAGTTAGTGTACGTTATTTATTTAGTATAGTAAGTAGTATATATCGCACGCTCTCTCTCTCTCTCTCTCTCTCTCTCTCTCTCTCTCTCTCTTTCTCTCTCGCACAGAATTTAAGTGGAAAAAAAACTCATCAATTATATATCACTCATAAAGCAAGACCATTACTCGCTTAAAAGTTATTTTTGACTTTCTAAATCTGAATCAGTGCACTCAGAGAAAAGGTTGCTTCGATTTAAGAAATTTCGGTTAAAGGAAAAAATTTTTTTGATTTAAACATTATTTTTTAAAATCAAATAAATTTTTTCACAAATTAATGAAATTTTTTTTAATCGAAATTTCTTTAAATCGAAGCAATCTTTTCTCTGGATGTGATAATCAACTGATATCAATATATGCCATTGGTAATGAAATCCCTATAACTTAGCCAATGTTTGTAATGTGATCTCTAACTGATCTCATTTTAGTGCACAAACGGATATGGTATAGAAAGATTGAAATTAACGTACAAATATCGGTTTTTAATTATATAATGCTCAAACTTTCTTCCTTTTTTGTTGAATTTCATTGATTATTCAGTGTCAGCCAAATATCCCACTGGGTAATCAGTGAGTGTTCACTATATAATTCATATTTAAACAGTAAAAAAAATTACTTTATTTTTCATCATGTTAAATAGTTGACAATTAATTTCGAGAAAATAGATGTTGTAAATTGCGAGTTGATTTCCGAAACACAATATTTGATTAGTGCAGCAATTGTTTACGAGCGAGGATTTTACACGTAATAAACACTGAGAATTCTTACGAGCATCCCGCAGCGAATCCGAAGTTCCCTGTTTCCTGCTCACGCCTCGGATTCACCGTTTCCTTTCCCTGTAAAGCCGCGAGAGAAAAAGAAGGAATTGCTTCCGAATCGTGTCTAGAGTGTAAAAATAAAGTTAAATAAAAACAGAACCGCCGGGCATCGAGAAACTAGAAATTCGCTTGCCGATTTAACCCCGTCAGCCCATCGAGTAACATACGGCTCGTAAATCGATTTTCTTACGTGATATTTGGGTCACGTGTGACAAATGAGCTAATCTCTTGCTATCCACGGTGAGAACATATCTAACATATTAGTCTGTAATAATATAGTCTTTCCTTCACTCCTAATGAAAAAAAATATAGTCAATTTTAATAAATATTCAGTTGAATACTACTGCCAACTAAATATTTACTATATATATAAATATAAAGATATATATATTTGATACAAGAAATGTTAATTTGATTTAACAATCTTTTTTTTTATTAAACAAATATTTATTTACTGTAAGTAAATGTTTAGTTGGCAGTATTGAACTAAATATTCAATAAAATTAACTTATATTTTTTTCTCAGTGTAAGGAATAATCTCAAGAAATGTAAAGGGAAAACAGTGACTGACAGGAACAGTTTGTAAAAGTCAAAAGCTTTATACATTGATCAATAATAAAAAAATATTTCTATTGATCATTCAAAGTGAAACAGAAAAATGTCAATAATATTTTAATAAATTTCCAAAAAAATAAGGCAAGCTATTGCAAAAAAAGATTATATATAATACTATAATGTAATTTTACACAAAATTATCATAGACTCGCACAGATTATCGGTTCGTTCATACAATTATATTATGTTCGAACAATGAAAAATTATCAGAACGCGCGCGTCCGACGATTACGAATAACTCGCCGAACACGTGTATCCCGACACGAGAGGGGACGAGGTTAAATAAACGGGCGCGTTAACCATGGGTCATGGACGATGGTTTACACGCGTCCATGCACCCTTGCAAACCGCTCGCGAAATCGCGACATGCACGCGACGCATTACGCGAATAGATGTCGGGACTGATGAATGCGCGGAAGATTTATATCGAGCTGGCTGCAGGAAATAAAAAGTCTGGATGAAGTGTCAAATTTTGATTAAACTTATTCACCCACAAATAATGTAAGTATGCGATAAAAGAAATAATAAGAATCGAATGATGAGACAATAAGGAGATTCGATCGTCAGAATTGATAGAGATTATTGATAAATTTTGTAAAGCTAATAAATCACTGCCAGTGACAAAGTTGGTTATAGAATAGAAATTCAATGGATCCTATCACTAGTGGGAATTATAATCCGTAGAAGTTAATTATTACACGAAAAAAAAAGATATAATTCACATAACTAAAAATATTTAATTGTGAGTAATACAGAAACTTCATTTTAGTTACCTTTATGTGATAGGAATGTATATGATTGATACAATTTATTTACTTTGATTGTCAACTACATCAAAGTAGTTAGATGTGATTTGGTTGTGACAATCAAACCTTGGTTGGGGGATCATTTACTATATGGATAAGTTATATATCCATATATAGTTGCGTCAATTATAAAGCATGATATATAATAATAAGAATCAAATTATTAATAAGAATGAATTTCTTTTGTTACATCATGCTATAAATTAAGTTGCAATTTCAAAAAGCAAAAATGACTCTACACTACATTTACAAAAATGTATGTATATGTATATGAAACGTCGTCATTGCTGCAACATAATCTAATCTAAATATTGTATTATGGTTCAAGCAACCACACAAATAATTATTCCACACTTTACTATGTAATCCGGTTGGCATCACCAGATTTCTATGTAGACCATATGTTTTTCATGTATGAAAATACTAACTCGGGGTGGATAGGGATAATTTGCAAGGTTCGGGGGATGAAGCAACAAAATCGGATTCGTCGGGAACCACGAGCAACAAAATCAGAGAACCATAATCAGTCGAGATATTTCGAGAATTAATTTATAGATGGTGTGCTGACTCGGATAGGCTAGGTGATTTTCGAGGGTAGGGGATGAAGCAATAATATCAGGAAAAGAGCAATTAATTAGCAACAAATTAGCATAAAAAGAATATGCCGTATTTTTTACTTTCTTTTTTATTTTTTTGTGATTGTGCTAACTTTGTTCTTATGCTAGCACAGCCATTGTTTCTTCGGAATTGGCTAGAGCAACAAAATCGGGAATAGAGCAACAAATTAGCAACAAAAAAGTACTAAATTTCTGTGCAACTTTTATTCGATTGTGTGGCTGCGTCAGCTTAATAGATGTCATTAATGAATATGTGTAATATGGTCCCCAAAATACATTTCTTACGCATAGTTGTTTATGCTTGTCGCTCGCAATAATTACAAATTATTGCTAACGATAGACATAAACAACTGTGCGTAAAAAATGCGTTTTAGAGATTATTATATACATATTTATTAATGCGTTTTAGGAATGATTATATATATAAATTTATAATATAATATATAATATAATATATATAATATATATAAATTAAATCTTTATATAAGAAATCGATTAGAATGTTTTTATTCGAACATTAAAAATAACCCAATAGGGGTTGAAACGTATACTATATTTAATTATTATTTATTATTCTCACAGAAATATATACATTTAGAATAAACATCCAGTTTCGCTCGTAGCTCCTTCCAATTCAATTTATTATTTATTGTTTTAGTTTAAATTAACGAGATATTAAACAGTGATGATTTATAGGAAGGATTAAAGATAACTTAAACTGAGTGTAATGTAATATTAAAATTTAACAGTGTATGCACAGTAAATTCCACAATTCAGAATTAAGTTTATCCTAATCTATCACAACTTATCCATTTTAAAATAATGGATGTATGTTATATATACATTTATCAGTTAATTTTTATTAAATTGATTCATATATGCATTTAGATATATGTATGGTATATTAATAAAATTATTACATATCCGTTGCCTCAATAAAAACATTAATTCATCACTCACCAATCGATGCGCAACAGTGGAGTTAAATCTGCAACATCGCTACGATGATCCTGTAACAAATAAATTAAAGTTCAAATTAAAACAGAGTAAAGAAATAATCATTTAACTTTAAAAAATAATTGCTATACGAACGCATGCAGTTTGCTAAAAAATAATTACGCAATTTTGGAAATATAATTTTTGTAAGCATCGAATTTTTTGTACTCATTATTTAATTAGATATAAAACAATTATATATTCTCTAAAACAATTATATATTTTTTCTAAAATAATTACCTATATATTCTCTAAAGACAATCTCAGCAAAAATAAATTTGTTCAAAATTTCAAAGTAATTTAAATAATACTTAAAAATTTTTTAAAAATTTATTTTTGTTAAGATCTTCTTTAGAGATATATATAATTATTAATATATATAATTATTTTAGAAAATATATATAATTATTTTAAAGAATATATAATTATTTTTTAGAATTATTTGATATAAAATTATTTAAATCATTTTATTTAACAATGATTTAAAAATAATCATTTTTAAATCTATGTCAAATTAAATGATTTAAAAACAAGCAAAAAAAATTAATTTTACACACACAAATAAAAAATAATATTTACCGCAAAGTTGCTCCACCGATGCCTGATGTCTCTTCCAGACTCCTCCTCCTCTCAGAATATGATTAACATCTCGCACAGGACACTCGCGTAAAACACTCGCGAATAATAAAATATAATCGCGCGCGGACTATAACTTGAGTCCGATAACTTGAACGGCACTCCCGAAACGCGCGACGCGACGAACCGGCTGCGGTTCGTTCATTTTTAAATCGGCGGCGAGGGTACGTTAACTTCCCCGTTAGATACGAAGAGAATGATTTTACTCAATTTTATTCAATATTTAAAAATTTATCTAGATATATTCAGATATATTCGAAAATTTTTAAATACTAATTTTTAGATACGAGAAAAAAACGTTCTTTTTGTGTAAATATCCTCTGGGTATTGAGAGTCAAGGTCGTACCCGTGAGAGGGAAGATAATCTGAAAAATGTAATATATAGCTATTATCTATATTATTAAGCAATTGGTTAACTTTTAGAAACGAATATCACGTCTGCAATTCGTTGCGAAAGTAGAACAGATAAAAAGGCTGAATCTCTTACTTAGACATAAATGATTAGAGTCTAGAATGAAATAGGCTAGAGATTAATAATAAAGAAAAATGTTTCTTTTATTATCGATAAATAGTTATGATTAATTTTTAAACGGATCTTCATATAGAATCGAAAGGTACTGAACAAAAATTTATTAATTATTAAACCATTATTATATTATATTCATTGTAAATTGCGATTTTTTTTGCACGAGAATATTCACATTGCTTTTTTACTCGTGATACCGTTCGTATAGACAAGTAGCCGTGCCGCTCTTCTTTGCATTCTTTTGAAAAGTATAATCGCGAAAAATGCTACATATAATACGAAAGTTTTATTTCATGAATATTCATGTAATACGATTGCTAGTATAATTATTTATAATTATTTATAAAGCTTATTATATTTAACATTTAAGATTACGTTTTAAAAAGGAATGTAAAGAAGAACGGCACGCAACACGGCTACCTGCCTGTACGAGCTTCGGTAAGATGACTGTACGGTAACTACGCATAAACATGACGCGCCGCTCCGTGCCACCCCGTGCCATCCCCACTTCAAGGTCGCGCGCCGCTCGTCTAACTGTCGAAATATTATGCGTATTACAAAATTAGTAAAATAATCTACTCGTTTTAATATTCTTCGATGAATATCACAAAGTTTTATTATACGATTTACGTTTTATTTTTTGAATTCGTTACGCACCAACTCATCTATATCTTAGGCTGGTATTCATAGTGTCAGAACTTACATTCAAGACCATCTTAAGTAAAATTTTAAGAAGTCACGAATCAGAGGGCCGTATTAGTGTCTTAAAACTACTTAAGACAGTCTTGAAATAAGAATGGACTGTGAATATCACTCTTAGATATCTCTAACTTATATATTTCTGTAAATATCTAACATGAAATCTATTTATATCCATTATTATATTTAGTTCAAAATGTTTTATAATTTAAAAAAATGTTTGCATTTATATAATGAATGTATAACTTATTATCATCTTTATTTGAATCATTAAAGAGAGTAATAAAGATTGAGATATAACTCTTAGTACACACCTTAGTTTTGAGCGATATTATTATTTGAGCATCTGTAATTAATCGTTAATTCGTGAATATTTAATTTTCGTAGATTAATGTGCGACGCCCGGAGCGATCGTACCACACGTCTATCTCCCTCCGCGCTCGCCGAGCGAATGCCGAAGTGATGACGTAGTCAACCACCGCGCCGCTCCCCTCGCTTTCGTCGCGCCCTTGCTTTTCACCGGGCGCTGTTTAGATTATTGCGTATGAAAAATATTAACGGTTTATTCAATTATGCGCATTTTGATAAATGGATATTGTCGTATCGCGCTTTGCTTTGTGGCATCTAGCCCTTATTAATCATATATTATAATATTTGCGCGGTTCTTGTAAACGTAATCAGTACTTATGTTTGCGTGCGTAGAGCATTTTTGATATTCCATTACCAACATTATGTCTCAATTTTTATTATTCTTTTAAGTGATTTATTAATAATTAAAGGTTGATAATATTCTATACATCCTTTATATATAAAGATACATGCAAATTTAATTAATATTGTGGAACAATTTGCGCTAAATGCAGTTTTGACCAAAAGTGTTAAATATCTTGTTAATCATTATTTAATTTTTTCAGCTAAAAAATTTATTTATGACACTACTATTGCGGTAAATTATTCTGTGTTTTAAAAATTCTTTAAATTTGCGTATAATGCCAATCATGACTCAATAAAATAACTGATATTTATTTAAAATAATTAAAAAATATAAAATAGGTTCGGGAAACTTATTTAAAACACTAAATAAAAATAAGTTAGAAATGAAGTTATTTAAAATAATAAATACTAAATAATTTTTATTTTTTTTATTTAAAATATGTACATTATCAGTTTTTTACCGATTCCTACGATTTTATATTTTAAATAAGATTCTGAAACTCATTATATATTTATGATTTTAAATAAGTCGTAACAGTTATTTTACCGAATCATGATTGGCATTATAGGCAAATTTAAAAAATTTTTTAAACACATAATAATTTACAGCAATAGCAGAATCATAAATAAATTTTTTTTAGCTGAAAAAAATTAAATAATAATTGACAAGATATTTAATACTTTTAGCCAAAGCTGCATTTAGCGCAAATTGTTCCGCAATTTAATTAAATTTGCATTATCTTTATATATAAAGGATGTATAGAATATTATCAACCTTTAATTATTAATAAATCACTTAAAAGAATAATAAAAATTGAGACATAATGTTGGAATATCAAAAATGCTCTACGCACGCAAACACAAGTACTGATTACGTTTACAAGAACCGCGCAAATATTATAATATATGATTAATAAGGGCTAGATGCGACAAAGCAAAGCGCGATACGACAATATCCATTTATCAAAATGCGTATAAATGAATAAACCGTTAATATTTTTCATATGCAATAATCTAAACAGCGTCCGGTGAAAAGCAAGGGCGCGGCGAGAGCGAGGCGGGAGCGGCGCGGTGGTTGCTACGTCATCACTTCGACATTCGCTCGGCGAGCGCGGAGGGAGATAGACGTGTGGTACGATCCGGGCGTCGCACATTAATAATTATCTATGAAAATTAAATATTCACGAACGCGAATTGACGATTAATTACGGATGGTCAAATAATATTGCTCAAAACTAAGGTGTGTACTAAGAGTTATATCTCAATCTTTATTACTCTCTTTAATGATTCAAATAAAGATGATAATAAGTTATACATTCATTATATAAATGCAAACATTTTTTTAAATTATAAAACATTTTGAACTAAATATAATAATGGATATAAATAGATTTCATGTTATACATTTACAAAGATATATAAGTTAGAGATATCTAAGAGCGGTATTCATATATAGTCCATTCTTATTTCAAGACTATCTTAAGTAGTCTTAAGACACTAACACGAGTCTCTGATTCATGACTTCTTAAAATTGTACTTAAGACGGTCTTGAATACAACTTCTGACATTATGAATACCGGCCTAAGATATAGATGAGTTGTGTGCGTAACGAATTCAAAAAATAAAACGTAAATCGTAATAAAGCATCGTGTAATATTCATCGAAGAATATTAAAACGAGTAGATTATTTTACTAATTTTGTAATACGCATAATATTTCGACAGTTAGACGAGCGGCGCGCGACCTTGAAGTGGGGATGGCACGGGGTGGCACGGAGCGGCGCGTCATGTTTATGCGTAGTTATCGTACAGTCATTGTCTTACCGAAGCTCGTACAAGCCGTTGCGTGCTGTTCTTCTTTACATTCCCTTTTGAAACGTAATCTCAAAAAATGCTAAATATAATAAGCTTTACAAATAATTATACTAGCAATCGTATTATATGAATATTCATGAAATAAAACTTTCGTATCATATCTAACATTTTTTCGCGATTATACTTTTCAAAAGAAATGTGAAGAAGAGCGGCACGTGACACGGCTATTTGACTATACGAAAGGTATCACACACGTGTCATAAAAAAGCAATGTTAATATGAATATGGTTTAATAATTAATTATAAATTTTTTTTGAGTACCTTTCGATTCTATATGAAGATCCGTTTAAAAATTAACCGTAACTATTTATCGGTAATAAAAGAAACATTTTTCTTTTTTATTAATCTCTAGCCTATTTCATTTTAGACTCTAATCATTTATGTCTAAGTAAACCATTCAGTCCAGTTTATCTGCTTTGATTTTATTTCGCAACGAATTGCAGACGTGATATTCGTTTCTAAAAATTAACCGATTGCTTAATAATATAGATAATAGCTATATATTACATTTTTCAGATCATCTTCCCTCTCACGGGTAAGACGTGATGGGAAGGCTCAATATCCAGAAGATATTTACACGAAAAAAACGTTTTTTTCTCAAGTATTTAAAAATTTTCGGATATATCGAATATAATATATCTAAATAAATTTTTAAATATTGAGTAAAATCATTCTCTTCGTGTCCAACGGGGAAGCTAACGTACCCTCGCCGCCAATTTAAAAATGAACGAACCGCAGCCGGTTCGTCGCGTCGCGCGTTTCGGGAGTGCCGTTCAAGTTATCGGACTCAAGTTATAGTCCGCGCGCGATTTTATTTTATTATTCGCGAGTGTTTTACGCGAGTGTCCTGTGCGAGATGTTAATCATATTCTGAGAGGAGGAGGAGGTCTGGAAGAGACATCAGACATCGGTGGAGCAACTTTGCGGTAAATATTATTTTTTACTTGTGTGTGTAAAATTAATCTTTTTTTGCTTGTTTTTAAATCATTTAATTTGACATTGATTTAAAAATGATTATTTTTAAATCATTGTTAAATAAAATGATTTAAATAATTTTATATTCAAATAATTCTAAAAAATAATTATATATTCTCTAAAATAATTATATATATTCTCTAAAACAATTATATATTGCTTTTAAAGATCTTAATAAAAATAAATTTGTATAAAATTTGTAAGTAATTTTTAAGTAAAGTTTATCTAATTTAGATAAAAGAAGAGTTACTCAAAATTTAGATAAAATACTTATATATATTTTCTAAAATAATTATATTCTTTATAAAATATATATTCTTAAAAAAAGTTCTTAGCAAAATAAATTTGTTTAAAATTTTGAAGTATTATTTAAATTACTTTGAAATTTTAAACAAATTAATTTTTGCTGAGATCTTCTTTAGAGAATATATAGATAATTATTTTAGGAAAAATATATAATTGTTTTAGAGAATATATAATTGTTTAATATGTTCTATTATAATTAATAATTAAATAATGAGTACAAAAAATTCGATGCTTACAAAAATTATATTTTCAGAATTATTTTTTAGCAAACTGCATGCGTTCAATAGTAATTATTTTTTAAAGTTAAATGATTATTTCTTTATTCTGTTTTAATTTGAACTTTAATTTATTTGTTACAGAATCATCATAGCAACGTTGCAGATTTAACTCCACTGTTGCGCATCGATTGGTGAGTGATGAATTAATGTTTTTATTGAGGTAACGGATATGTAATAATTTTATTAATATACCATATATATATATATATATATATATATATATATATATATATATATATATAATATATATATATAATTAAATTAAATTAATATATAATATATATAATATACTATACTACTAATAGTATAGTAGTAGTAGTAGTAGTAGTA
>NW_012130082.1:950918-957288 GCF_000143395.1 Atta cephalotes
AGAAATACCATTATTTTGCATGAAATTGAATGGAAAATATTGGATTCTTTTTACTACCTAATATATATATATATATATCTCTAAAACGCATTAAGAAATATGTATAATACATATAATAGTCTCTAAAATGCATTTCTTACGCATAGTTGTTTATGTCTATCGCTAGCAATAATTTATATGATAATTATTGCGAGCGACAAGCATAAACAACTATGTGTAAGAAATGCGTTTTGGGGACTCTATTACACATATTCATTAATGATGTCTATTAAGCTGACATAGCCACTTCAGCACAATCGAATAAAAGTTGTTCAAAAATTTAGTGCTTTTTTGTTACTAATTTGTTACTCTATTCCCGATTTTGTTGCATCATCCCCAACCCTCGAAAATCACTCCTAGTCATTCTCTAAATATGTGGAATGATTACGGTTCTCTGATTTTGTTGCTCGCGATTCCCGATGAATCCGATTTTGTTGCTGTGTGATTTTGATGCCTGTCGGTGCAGTTTTGATTATTTATATATAATTGTTTAACGGTACCATTTTTTCAATGTTTTTGCTCTATATAAAAGCAACAAAATCTAAGAACCGTAATCAGTCGAGATATTTCGAGAATTAACAATTTATAGATGATGTGCTGACTCAGGGCTAGGAGTGATTTTCGAGGATTGGGGAAGCAGCAATCGGGAAGTGAGCAACTAATTAGCAACAAATTAGCAAAAAAGAATATGCCATATTTAAAAAAATTTTTTTTGAGTGGCTGTGCTAACTTTAATCTTGCACAGCCATTGTTTTTTCGGAATTGGCTAGAGCAACAAAATCGGGAATAGAGCAACAAATTAGCAACAAAAAAGGACTAAATTTCTGTGCAACTTTTATTCGATTGTGCTGAAGTGGCTGTATCAGCTTAATAAACGTCCTTTTTCTAATGCAAAGGTTTTCGCGCGATGGAGTTTATCTTCTTTTGACATTAAAAGCATTCAATAGAAATCATATTTGTGGAAGAAGGTTAAACAGTGCGTTTAGAAGCAGGAGAAATTGGCAGATTTATCTTGGAGCAGCGACATCTCGGGGAATAACTCAATCCGAATGTAAAACAATGCCGCGGGCAACAACTGTTTAAAAAAATAATCGATCTCTCCCGATCTCACTGACACAATCTGAGGATGAAAAAAATCTGACTAACCGTGAGACAGCAAAAACGTGATACTGCGAAAAAGCTCATTCTATTGTGGTAAGAAAGCTACGTCGAGAAGTTACTTAAACGTACGAGAAGTTAGGCGCAACGGCTCTCTTACTGCGCTTTCTCGCATTTGTTGCGCTTGTACATCCTCTTACGAAACTTCAGAGCACTCCGTTCGAATTAACGAAACATGTTGCGAGAGTCGAGAGAAAAACTTGCAAAGGAAATCCCGACCGCGTTCTCTCTTTCTTTCTCTCTTACTCTTTTCCATCTTTCTCTTTCTCTTTTTCTCGGCGCACTCCCAAAGAATTCCACGGCTCGGAAATGTAGTTCAATCCAATGATAGTGCTGTTCCTATCTTGAAAACGCACCTCAAGTTTCCTCGTCCGACTGGCGTTAATATTTAGTTGCTATCGTGGCGGTTAGGAAATTAAAAGGAGATTCAAGTTGCGTCTTGTAAATTAATGAACAGAGAAAGGAATAGACTTTCATACAAATATCTTTCTCTTTATATAAAATCAGAGAACTTTTAAATATCATCAAACATAACTCGAAAAATATATCCTCCGAAAATTCCATTTCAAAATTAGTAAAATTATTTTAAAAACTGTTAAAATTCTTCAAATACAGTTTTTCGATTGTCTACCATATTCGCCAGAATAAAATTAATAAACTGAAAGCTTATACAATGAGATGACAAATATATATATATATATATATCTAATTAATTTAATTAATTTCAATTCTTCTTTGCAAATAAAACTGCAAATATTATAACTCGAAATTATTCGAAATATCACCAAAAATGAAATGTAATTATCTTCTCTCATATTACAAAATTATATAAAAGGCGAATAAATTTTCCAATTATCATAAGCTTTCATTGTTTAAATAACAGTATTGTCAAATTTTTTTAAACATCCCACGATATAAAAACAATATTACACAGTATAGAAAGGGTGTACCCATTATAAATCCTCAAGCGTCCAAAAATTTACAATGGTTGCAGCAACTATTTCCGGCAATTTAACGTACAACAAGATCACGTGATCATCGTAGCATTTGCTTACTGGCTTATGTTTACAATCGCACTAGCGAGAGTCGAGATCAAATAGCCATGTTTGTCGCTAATATGTGTGATGTGAACACGAAGCCGTGTATTCAAAGGGTCGCAATTCAAATCGACCGGAATGATGGTTAACGTTTACATATGATTTTGGTATGTTCCAAAGAGAGAGAATAATTAGATTTTATTTTTACTGGTATTTCGAGCAAGCATGAATAATATTTGTAATTTAAGAAGATTGACATTAATTAAATTAATTAGAGGTATAGTTTATTATTCTCATATTGCACGAGTTGTTTGCTTATCAATTTTTCTCTGGAAAAATATGGCAGAATTCTTTTATCGTTCAAAAGTTGTACATTCAACACATAAAAGGAATATTAATACAAATACAATTTAGAAATATGAAAAAGCGTACATGAACGAAGCGAATCTCAAAGCATATTGAAAAAACAAACAAGATATAAAAAAAAACCGATGCATTTACACTCGAAAACATTTCTCATGTAAAAACCAAATTTACCATATAAAAACACACCGATATTAAAGCGTTCTATCCTGCATGACATGCAACGTCATATATACACGATTATAGAATAATTGTTTCCTTTCATATTATTTTTAATAAAATAATTAATAATTCTTAAAATGGCTTCATTACAATAAAAGTGAATAATGCAAATAAAAAAAATGAGAACAAGTTTCTACGGCGGCACTCTTTCTCTACATTTCATCTCCGAGAATATAGGTGAGGCACTAAAGGACAACCGGCACCAAGGAAAACAGCAAATTGTATGGGAAAATACACCACGGATTTTCTTATGGACGATCAGTAATGCTCGCCGAACCAGTCATGACGAAGAAAAAGAACGTAGACGATATTCGGCGAAGATAAGAAAAATGCATACAGCATGCACGGAGCCGTAAATCATCGACGCACATATGTATAGAGAGAGAGAGAGAGAGAGAGAGACATATAAGGATATAGGATTCTGAAAGGTCTCCTAGAAGTTAGTAAGAAACGATAAAATCGCCGCTCTATTTGGACAACTTCGTATTTTCAACAAATAAAATAAATAAATACAACGCCATAAAACGTCCATGTATTTCAAATATGAGATTTCCTGAAAATTTAGACAATCATATTCTATTTTAATCAATTTATCGCTAATTCGACACCATTTAATTGCTAACTAAACTTTTGATTGTTAATTGAAAGCTCGAGAGTTTAATAAGGTCGTTTAATGATCTCATTTTTCGTTGTTTGTCTATTATTGGCCACTGTCAAGACTTTCCCTTATGCACACGAGTAAGATGCGATCGTACATATATGTCACTTGCATTATGCAGCTATGTGTTTATGGGTTTATGCTAGCGCATGTGAACGTCATGTTCAAACATAAGTCGCACGCTTAATACGCAAACCACGCATATACGCGCAGCATACTACATATTTACACATTCGCCAGTGATATATATCGATACTTATACATTATACTGATATATATCGTTAGGACGTGCGAGCGCGAGTGTCTGCGCCGGCACATAACTTCCTTGCCCAAGATAAACTATACCGCGCTGAACATACGGAAGGCTATCAACATACCGACGCGCATACGTCCATTATTAAACCGATACATAGTTTCAGTACCTATATATGCCAGTTACATTAACATACATTATATATTTTACAAGGTGCAACGTACCGTTTATTAATGCATGGGAATGAACGTAATCGCATACGCGATTTATACCTGTTCATCGAATACGACACCTCGTGATATTTATTGCATTCATTATAATATTCTCGTGCGAATAAATCCCGAATTTCTCGACGACCAGTCGTATGCGGGCATATCGGAAATAATTATTCTTCATGGTGGAACTGTGCGTTGCAAGCTTATTGCAGTCTAAATCTCTTTATCGCAAAAATCGCGGCAAATATATTTTACAGCAAATACATTTGTACGGTAGAGTCACATTCTCGGCATTGCGTCTTCACGTATGTATCGCTGAAGATAAGTCACGTAAGGATAGAGGCGAGTGTGTTGTGTGCGCGGGCATATATGTCTGTCTCGTCTCGTCTTGTCTCGTCTCAGCTTTCGGAAGAATTCAACACGTGTGGCTTTCATGGTCGAGAAACACCGGAAAGCAACTGGCACAGAAGAAGGATACGACAGATGGTAGATGCGCTTCGGCTTAAAAAACTCTTACATCCTCGGAAATATTAATACCACACGTTTATTAATGTGTTGTATTTGTACGAGAAATCAAAATATATTCATATTATAGCTCAAAATAAACTAAAATTAAAACGGAGCGGAAATTACTTTTCTATCATTTTTTTCATATTTATTCAGGTTAATATCTTATTTGTTTCACAGATATTATGTAAAATTAACAGGAAGTTTGTGCACAAACTTAACTCTTGACTGCACATTATTCAGATAATTAATGAATTATCATCAGAAATAAAGCTACTTCTCTTCTTAATGTAAAAAATTCTTATAAATTTTATTTATTCTAAAATTTAACAATTATATCTAAAATTTACAAGATAAAACTTGTTATTTTCTTTTTCAATATATTTTAAAAACATATTCTACGGCACACATGCATAGATACATATAAATATGTATCTAAATATAAAAAAAAATCTAATTTATTAAAAATCAAATAATTATATATAAAAGAATGATAAAATATGAATTTTTAACGTAATCGTTACGATATTAAAATGTTGAATCTCACACAAATGTTTTGCGAGGAGTAAAAATTTCATTCGTCAAGATCGCTTTGATTTCCGCAAAGAACAATGTCCAACCGCGTCATCAGTATCAACAGCGCGTGCATTTTGCCGGTTGACGTCTCGTACTAAGAAAGCATCCATATAAGAAAGTAACAGCCGGCATACGGACCACGACCAAAGAAAAACGCCATCGTTGCGACGAGGAAGAGAGTGGCGACCGACAGTCTGCGAAGCCGGTAAGCCGATATAAGCAGAGTCAATTTCCAGCAAGTGTTCGAGCGGCAGGAAAGGATTTTGCTTGCGCGACGACGAAAAGGCAATATTCCGCTTCAGGACCGTGTGATCGCATCGAGAGTTAGAGGGGCAAGTTATGTCGGTAGGTGGATAGATAGGTAGAAGATCACGGGATTGATGTGAACGATGAAAAATGAGAGATGCGGCGCAGAGAGAAACGAGCGCGAGACGACACAGAGAAGAACTACCTTTGTTCTCCGAGACTTATCTAGATACTTTTCAATAAAGTTACTTGGCACTCACTGCGCCTCATCGCCTCATCGCTATCAAAACTTCACCATCGGAGAAACGATAGCGCGAACCGCCTTCCGAGTATAACGAGCTGCGATCGTTTTCGCGAGGGAATTTACCGCCGTACCAGCGCGCCGCTCTCTTCTTCTTTCGTTGGAAAATATTTTCCGAAACGACGCGGAAAAGTTCGATGGTAGATCATCGCGTCGGTGAGAATGGGCGAATGGAGACGCGATTTTGTATTCCACCAGTATTCACGACAATACGGCGCGTGACTTCAGCAAGAAAACGAGCGGCGCCGCGTCGCGTCGTGTGCGGTTTCTCAAACAACGGTGTGGCTATGCTGAATATTTAAAGATTTAATCCTACACGAAGCGGAAGTCCCGCGAGCGACACCTGAGTTTCCAATCGGCGCGAACAATATTCGCGGTGTCTGTGAAAATCGTCCGACCTAGTGACAACAAAGCATTGAATCATAATTTTCGAATCCCGAAGTCAGTAAAATATATATATATATATATATATAGAGCGTATGTATTAAGTGTTGCAGAAATTTTAATTTCTTTTTCTTATTTTTTTATTTATATGAGTATTTATATAAAAATACTTTAATATACATATTTTCTTCTCGATTATATATTTTTCTCGACCAAATCATTTAATTCACAACAATAGTGTTTCAAAATATGGTTTCAAATAATTCAATGTCAGTCTTACAAATATATGAAAAGAGGCAATAAATTATTTGAAAAATTTTAAAATTTAAAATAGTTTGAAAAAAACTTCTAGCACATATATGTATATATATATATATATATATATATATATATATATATATATATATAATA
>NW_012130082.1:957754-965609 GCF_000143395.1 Atta cephalotes
CAAGAAATTGAGTTGCGCCATTGCTTCTTCGATCATACAGTGTCTACAGAAAGATTTATTTGAACTCACAATTCCTATTTATATTTATTTCATTGAATTTAAATTTTGAATGAAAACTATTTTAATCACAAAAATTTAATTTAAATTCAATCAATTATATTTCTTAATTTAAAGAATCAATTTGGTTGAACTGTTGTAATGACTAAATTTATTAAATTTAAGAAATCTCTCTTTTATTTATTAAATGTTAAAAACTTTTCTTTCTGTTTACAATCAATTTGAACGTCCTACATAATTATTTCGATGATCCAACAAAATGATTTGTAGATCATCTATATTTAGTTAAATTTTTTAATACTTTAGTAAAACTGTCCTTTCCATATAGAAATTACGAAATTCTGTCAAAAATTAAAAGAAATCAAATAGGATAGTACAAAATTCTTTCAATTATTAAAGAAAATTTTAATTCCGTCCAATGCTTTCGATTTATTCAACATGCATTTCAACAGATTTCAGTTAATATTCAAACATGAAAACTTGCGTAGTCGCTTCAACGGATTAGCTTTTTCAGATAAAACGTACGGAAATTGTATGGAACATTGAGAGGAGCAACGGACTTTACGTTTACTCGACGTGGTTCGTTACAAACGAACTGTAAGTTGTGTGCGAGCGACCGACTCGTCTATTTTATTGTTTTAACGAGAAACGTGTACACCATAAATTTCGAATACAGTTCTCCACTGATGAAAATTAACATTTATCCGAATCTCTGATTTTAAACGTTACATCGCAACATCTTGACCGTTGTCGATCACATATTTGACAAACGTGTATTTCGTTTTAACGTCGCGCAACAGTCGACACGTGTTGTAATGCTGCGGCACAAAACACCAAGCGCTCAAAATGTCTGTCGTTAAGCTTTTAATCCCCGCATTAGTCTACAAACGGAGACACATTTATATATACATCGCCTAGCTATTTTTCTGTCAAAATATTTATAGCAATGTGTAAATACCGACCATTCGCGCATCATATTTTCCACAGCTTAACACTGAATGGATATATGTATAAGAATATTAATCAAAGGAAATGCATATCGTATCATATCAAGCGCGAATGCTTTACAAGAGGAAAGATCCCTCTTAATGAAATTTAATTCATCGTTGAAAGTCACCTTAAAGTGAGAATAATTAAAGCGTAATGCGCTCTCATCGAAAACGCTTTGTCTTGCGAGTAATTTGTCTTCTAGAGATATATAAAAAAAAAAGGACTATATCTTTTATACGAGATATTTTAATGACAAATTATATCTCAAAAGCATTAATGATCAATGTCTTTCTTTTCGTTAGAACTTCAATATTAAAAATTAAAAATCTCATACATCACAATAATAATATATTAAAAGTTATTATTCTAGAGACTAATCAAAAATTTTAATTTTTAGTGTATTTAATCTTTATACTTATTAAACTTTAAAATCGAATGATTTTCAGTTCGGTAACATTGTTACTATTTTGCTTAATCACACAAATGATTTATGATTCTCAATAAAATTCCTAAAAAGTACTACGCAATCTATGAATGTAGTAACTAAGCGCATATTATTTATAAAGCATTTTATCACTATAATATGCCGCAACAACGCTATAAAATAGCACTAACGTGCCCCGGCCAGAGAACGTTTTCTGTGAGAGCTCGTTACAAAAAGAATAGCCGTCGTAGAGTGAAGTCCCGCTTAATCGCAAAACGGCTCGTCGAAATCTAATCTATTGTCAAAGATAGCTCGATATTAGAATACTAAGCGGCACGGTTCGTGCGCTTCATATTTTCCTCGCGACACGCGGCTGTGCAACGTTGAATATTTAAAAATTCTAATCAGGAAGGCGCGCGTATCTTCCCGTGTTTCCAGTATCGATTAACGCGCGCTCGACGGTCGACGGAAGAGGGAAAGGAATAATGGCGTCGCATAGTCGTTTCGGTTTTCAGCGCGGTATGTCGACGATGAAAATTCGAGCGCCTTCCTCTACAACCTCGATGAAGGAAACAAGAGAGAGAAATAGGGGAGAGAAAGAGATGATGGTAGGGTAAAGAGGAATGCGGCAACGCATTTGCACCGAGTTACAGATTCGATGCGTCGCATCCTAACCGAGTTCATTGCAATGCTGTTGCAGCACGCAACTCTGGAAATAACCCACCGCGATTTTTCAGCTTCCGTGGACATCTCAATCTATATGGAAATAGTATTGTTATTTAGTTTTTACCCTCTTTCATTTATCTACATCACGGCATACGAGCTTGCACCGGTCGCTGTTTATCTGTTATCATTTATCCGTGCATCAGTAGCTAACAACACGTTATCACGACTCGTTTTATCAAGCCTCATAATGAGGTACGTGTAAAATACTATCAATGGTTAAATACTATCAACGTCGACACCAGAAAAGGACATGAGAAAATTCAAGAAAAATTAACGTGCAAAATTG
The DNA here is from genome assembly GCF_000143395.1 of Atta cephalotes. Lineage (NCBI taxonomy): Eukaryota > Metazoa > Arthropoda > Insecta > Hymenoptera > Formicidae > Atta > Atta cephalotes. The sequence continues at coordinate 960,238 of NW_012130082.1, forward strand.
CTTTTAGATTCATCCCGTTTTCTTTTTCTCTGAAAAATTATAAACTTAAAAAGTAAAGAGAAACAACTCGTTTTTCCCAAAAGTCTTTTATGTTAAAAATAAGAGAATGTATAAATTCGCAAGCTAATAGCTTTTACATTGTGCCTTGTAACATTTCTTAAAACTTCAATCTGCCAGCTGCAATACGCAGATATGCACTTTGCTCCATAACAGGCGTGTCGACGGGAATTCGATTAATATTTACAGTTTATGCACGATATGTACATATCTACGTGTAGCTTTTACGATATGACAAACTAAAATAACTCACTGTCGTTTGATATTAAAGAAAATTTTGCGTGGTACTTCAGAAAAGTGCATTTCGATGTTTTTCGTCCTGGTAAGAGATCCCTCACGTAATGCCGAGCGGTCGCTCGTGGTCTCGTAAAGATGCATCCTCGGGAATTTGTAACGTTAGCCTTATTTGCCTACATTTACATCTCAGTTAAGAGTAACAACTACGTTATGAAGAGAGAACTATCTAAGATCAAAGGCTTGTTCTGGTTATACTTCCTCGATTCAATTGTATAAGTTGTCGGATATGATTTTTAAAAAATTAATGGATTCACATTAGCGACACGCTAATGTGAATCCATTTTGATAAATTTTAACTCCGAAAAAAGGATATTTCCATCTAACCATTTCCATCAAGAAGATTTGCTTTGATATTCGTATCTTAAATATTATAAATTTCTAAATATGCCAATAAGAGTCTTATTACTGCAGTTTCTTTATCTTCAATTATAAAATCAAGTAAAATTATATGATATTAATATTAATTATTAATTGTAGAAATATAATATCGCTACAATTCTTATTTTTATTTTCAATATAGTATAAAAAATATTAGGGGTACATCAAAAATATTAAGAGTATTTCCATGTTTATACTGTATTAAATATTACATGAGTATCAAGTAAAAGTCTCAAGACTAGGTCAAATTTAAGAGTCCCTAGGTGTACGATATACAGCTTTCCGTCTAATATATCCTGTGAAGGATGAGACGTCTCGACGACGCCGAGACGCCCACGCGACAACGCAATGCGCGCACATACATATATGCACGTGGCGCTTAGGTATATCGCTGTTCAGCGTGCAAATATGGACGCGACTGGAGAGAGCAATAACACTGAATGCGGTGCATACTTGGATGCATCGATGCTAACATAATAAGCGGACATATCTGCCAAGCGTACGCTGTTATACGTCAGCTATTAGAGTCATTTTATGCAATACGATATGACACGAAGTCTTCTTTACCGTCCGAAATCGATGAGAAGGAAACAGAATTATGCATAACATATATCACGCATACAAGTGAAACAAGAAGGCTAGACCTCTATGGTGTACCATAATTTATAAATGAATTTATAAATTTCCATATGTTATAGTTTATAGTTGCGATTGTCAAATAAAAGGAACCTACGCGTTTTTGTCCATCGAGTATTTGTTACAATCACATATGGAAAGAATGAGTTTGCTAAAGTATCTAAAAATTTAGACACATATCTAAAAATGATTTTATTGAACTATCAAAATTATTATATGAAACACTCAAATGTAATGAGAAATGCTATAAAAATTCTAATAAAATTCTAACATTTTAGCAACTTATAATTTGAGCGTCCTATAAAATTATTTTGATAGTCTGATAAAATTTATTTTCTGATATCTATATTCAGCTAAATTTTTAGATTAATGAAATCGTTCTTTTTGTATAAAAATAGACTGCGTATTCCTATACGGAAAAAATTATTTTGCTGCAGTATCTAAAAATTTGGTTCTACATACAGATTAAAAAATAATTTTGCTTGAATCAGCAAAATAATTATACAAAATGTCCAATTACTGAAATGTCAAAATTTTATGCAGCATTGCTCATAATGCTTGAGTGTCCTACATAATAATTTTAAAAGTCCAATAAAATTATTTTTAAATTTGTAGCTAAAAATTCTTCAAATATTTCAACAAAATTGTTCTTTCGTATTGTTCCGTGAAGGTGTCATTATAAGTTTAGAAAGAATGAAATAACTTGTCATATTATATAATGATATCACTCTCTCTTTCTAAAAGCATCGAGTTGAAGAGAAACGCTCATCATGTTCAATTCTTTTTGAGAACACTGCAGATACCAACATTAGGAAATGTGCAGTGTATAGATGTATTCGCGTTACACTTTTTGCACTCAGCATCTTCACTTTCTCTCTTTTTAACATCCAAATATATATTTATCTCGTTTTAAGTGGACAAATTTTTGAGGATTTCAAGAACACGAACAAATCTCATATCTGTAAAGTTTATGATAAGGTTACGATAACGTTTAAAGTTTTGTTTAGCGAATATATTTGTTGAGGTTGATTCACCCCTGGTATGATAATCGCCACAAGCGAACCACGTAAATTCGCCTTAACGGCGGCTGTATGCACCCACGTTCTCATTCAGCGGTCGGTCTCGCAGTGTGCTTATGCTTATAGCGCATAGCGACGCGGCAGCCGAGCTATTCCATGCTGGCCTAGGCGCTGGCTAAGCACTTCTGTACATACCGAATACATCGGCGAGGAAGGATACCCCGTATAACGCACACCGGAGTGGCGTATAGGGTGTGGGTAGAAGGAGCAAAATATTCGGGAAACGGATATCGGACAGAAACGGCGATGTGCAGTAGTCGACAATGGCGCGCGAGCGTGCACGTATCGAATGGCAGAAAGAAGGGGGCAGACACGTCGGCGGAATGCTTAAATCGCGAGGGAGAGGGAGATCGCTCGTGAGAGCAAAAAGCTGAAATGATTGATGCGTCAGAGACCGCGTGCGTCTGTCGGGAGATATTCGATCTTTTCTCTTTTTTTTCTTCTTCTTCTTTTTCACACGATGCAAACGCCTCTTCTGGTTTTTTAAAGTTCTTCAATAAAGTGCCGAAAATTTGGAATGTTTTTTTGGAACCGGGACTCACTCAAAATTACAAATATCTGTATAATTTGGATAAAATATTAAAACTCTATATCTTAATGAAATATGATAGTATGGAACATACGATAGTAAATCTCAAAAGCTGCATCTTCATCGAATGAAAACAAGATGAGACTATGGTTATTTTTCGAGATTAAATTTATATACAAATTTATGCACGTAAACATCTTTCCAGAATAGTCGTTGATCTATTTGACTTTTGTGATCCCTAAAATCGTAATGTTTTAAACTATAATATTATAATCTTGGAGAAAAGTCTATGATAAGATTTGTTTTTTTGCAATTAGTCAAAGAAGCGTCTGCGAGCCTTATCTGTCACTAATTGTAAATTATGATGAAAAACTACATTTTCAACATTTTTTTTCTCTTTTATTTCATTATTAACCTACATATAATTTTGCACACGTCAATTTCGATGGTTCGTCGAGTGGTTTGCCATTCGGTGCGGTTGATTCGTGATCTGTAGATCCGGATTCGATCCCATGTGCATATACGCGATTTTTAAGTGAGAGTCGAAAATGGTTCCATCTAATGATTAAGAAAAAGTCACCAGTGTCATTCGGATTCGGCGTAAAACTGTAGGTCCATCTAACTGACTCCGAGAGTGAATAAATCTTCATTATTGAAAATGAAGAACAAACGAGTTTCTGCTCTTCGAAGTGAGGTTCTAAGGCTTGATACATAACTTTTGGCACTATGACCTCTAACAGAGAAGTCTTCAACTTCATTACAAAAGTAATTAAACATTTCTATGATAACTCGATTTACTAAAGAACCATTTTAAACCTGATGATCTCAAATTTTTTTATTGATTCTTCCCTAATATAGGCGTCTTGTCAAGCAGTTTTTAAATCTTTATCTTACCATATTTACGTGATATAATGTTTATTCTATTGTTTTTGAAGCCGATTTATTTTTACGAAATACTGCAATATAATAAAAGAGAACAGAATGAAATTTCTTTCTATTGGAGCATTTAGTATGTAATTTAACAGAGACACGTGCAATATTCCAGAAAGCAGACTCCGCCTGGAGGTTTCTGCACATAGCGAATCATTGGTGTAGCCGCGGAATACTAAGCCATGTACAAAGAGAATGGGAGGCGGCATTCGTGTGAGCGCGAGGCTAGAATTGCACATCGCATTTGAAATCACCGCGAGAGCGGGGAGCGAATGAAAGAGAAACCAAACGAAAGCGAATCAAATAGAAAGCACGAACTCTAGTGTAAGAAAAAAAAAGCGCACCGTAAATATCATTTCAATATGCAGTAATTAAAATTTTCAATATTCATAAAATTTCGCGATATTCTACCTTGAATTTGTTATCTATTTTGCTTTTCTCTGTTAATTTTCAAAGAATTCGAAAAATTGGATGAAATGTCAAATTTACATAAATAGTTACAGATAACTACATGTGAGTAAAACCGATTAGAGACGAATAAAATTTTCTTTTCATGTTATGAATTCTTTTGATGTTTTCCGTTAATTGTATATGACGTCCATCACTGCAGTGCGCATCAAGCTCGGTGTAACTTTTTACCCCAGATTCTCACAGCAGAAATGAGATGAAAGAAGCGATGCGGTACAAGGGTGAGAGAGATAGGGAGGATACACGGACAAAGTTCGATGTGTTCGTAAACGTCACAGACAGCTTGCGTCCGGAAGCGATAAATATGCCGTCACGCGGCACACACACGTATAACACGCACTTCTTTGGTCGCGGCAGTGCTCCTCTCGTATAAAGGGCAGAGCAGAGATAATTACGGTGCAAGGGGAACTCGACGTGAAAGAAGAGAATATATGCGCGTGTGTGCGGGGGAGAGAAGAAGGATCGTTTTATTGGAAATGCGCATGCCGCTGCTCTGCAACGTTCATCTCGCGAATCGCCTGATGTCAAAACTCTTGACGGCGAAACTGCGCGACTATGAAGAATCGCGAGAATTTCCGACATGAATGAATTTTACAATAGAACAGAATTAATGCATAGGATTTCTGACAATGGCCAGACTAAAGCAGATCCAAATGCCTCGCAATTTGCATATATGTACATATTTTTAGGCCCTCAGTTATAAATTATAAATCCAAAAACTCGAAAATAGAAAATGTTATTTAGGCAAATTATTCAATAAAATTTATTCTTTTTTTTTACATAGTCTAAATTAACTTCTAAGAATAACTCCGATATATACATACATAACAAAAATTTAATTTATTAAATATTATTTACTACGTTCAAGGTAAATGAACATATATATATATATATATATATATATATATATAACAATAAATATATATATACTACTTACTTAGTAAGTAAAATAATAATAATATATATTATTTTATTTATTAAGTAAAAGTAAACGTTTA
>NW_012130082.1:968263-973481 GCF_000143395.1 Atta cephalotes
AAATTAGAAATTCGAAATATTTATTTTTTGTATTAAAGAAAGAACTTTTTCGAAACCTTTACATTTTATGTATATCCCATATGAAGTTGGCTCCCTTTGAAAAATTAACTTTCTGTAGTTCATTCGATTACTTATCATTTGCACACTTCTGGTAAAAAAAGTAATTAAAAAACCAATTGAGGAGGTTAATCGTATATTGGCATCCTAATTACAAACAAATTAAGTTTATCTGATCTCAATTGAGAGTTTTTGTTTGCACATTCCGAAATAAGTCGATTTTTCATTTGCATACTTTTAGTTAAGTGTTTATACATTTGAGCGTGGGCATGACAGATAGTGCAACTGATCTATCATGTCAGAAATCCTGGATTCGATAGGAACCAAAATATTTACACTTATTTCTTCTCAGAAAAGGCTATTTATACTTGTTTCTTCTCAGAAACCTAAATCTAACTGGCATTAAAATTATAAATCCCATATGCTTGTGGCAATTATCATTGTGCACACCACATATGAGAGAGATAAAGACACAAGGTCAGAGGCCTAAAAATAGAAGTTAAATAATTAACAAATAAATGGGGGATTACTTTCAAACTGCAAAAAGTATATTTTCAGCATGAATTTTAAAAAAATGAGATTAAAATCCTATTCTATAAATTTATCTATCGAATGGTATAATTTTAATTTCGTTTCTTTAGAATTCAAGCTGAAACATTTATTTAATAACTTTTTAATTAAATAAGTGCAAACAAAAAATCAACTTATTTCGGAATGTGCAAAGGAAAATCTATCGATTCATGCCATTTTGAGCATAATAGACTATAAAATAGTCGTTTTATGTGGTTTATGATGTATGATTGCGTTGCTTACTACATTGACAAATCGATTCACTGACAGTAATTTTATTAATATAATTTTATTAATAGTAGGAAACTGAAATCATAGCACAATACTAATAGAACACAAAATTAATATAACAGAATGGTTGCGTAGAGACATAAAATTACCCACATTCCTATTTTTTCTGACTTATTCGACGTAAATACCAGAGTTACCTCATTGTTTATATATATATATACACACATGTTAGCCTTACATTACGTTCTTTTCTTACTCTCTAAAACTTTTAGAATAAATCTCACTATGAAAAGTAAAATTTCATTCTTAAAAATTAAGTCACTCTTTTTCAAGACTGGCTTAATTTTCATTCTTTAGAGTAAGATTCCAAAGAATTTAGTGAATATATATACTGATAATTGCGACAAATATTATACGTCTCAGTAATCGAAATAGAAAAGACACTTTGGACAGTTAGGAGATTTCAGGTTTGAATTCTGGGTGAGGTAATATTTTTCATAAGTTCTTTACAAGATTTTAAGAAATAAACAGCATCAAATCAATGATCAATTGTGATATTATTTTAACTTCGGTTTACAATTACAAATTTCAAAATGCAGTTTGTATAATTGAAAGATATATAATTGAAAAATGTATTTAAAATATACATTTAATAAAAATACCTACTATTTATAGACAAAATCTATCCTCGATCAATATTGAATCTTTCCTTATTCAATTTATTCATGCAGCAGACTAACTCAATTTATTACTATAAAAAAAATTCTTATTTTTAAGAAATAATTCGACTTTGAGATAATACAGATAAATTGCACGCAAAGATCTCGATGTTGACTGCATTCCAGTTTATCCGACAATAAACACGGCGGATTAGGACTGCACGTGATTACGGCGACCTTCTTCACCTTCGCTACGAATGGAGAGAGATGCAGATAAGTACGAAGGGTTAATTACCGAACGTCCGAGAGTGGTCAAGCAGGTCGCTCTCTCGGCCAATTCCGCAACCGCGCGCGCACATCGCCGTCGTCGTAATTCCACAACGGAATTAACGGAATCGCCGGAAGGGAAGAACGGAATAATCTCGGCAATGGCGGCAACGTGCGCCGCGCGAGATAAAGACCGGATCCTTTCTCGTCAGCAGCAAATACGACGAGAAACCCTCTACGGTGATTAAGCCCTGTCCGAAAGTACAACGGCGAGAATCCGTCGGGCTGTTTCGTCAGGAGGGTAGTAGGCAGGCAGACGAGGGAGCGAGGGAGAGGAGAGAATTGGTGGAAGAGGGCAGAGACCCCGGGAATGGGGAAAACCGAAATATCGACGAGATAGCCGCCGCCACCGTTCTTCCCCCGACGTGTGTATAAATGGTGGAAATGCGTGCTACCCTCCCCTCCCCACCCCTTCCATACCATTCTCTTGCCCCTGGCTATTCTTCCCTCTTTCTCTCTCTTCTTTTCTTCCGTCTCTCCTTTATCTCTTCTCGCTTCACCTACACTTCTTCATCCCTGCTGCCATTCTCTTAGAAAGACACGACTATTTCCATCGACGCGTTTCCATATTCTCACTCGATGGTCCCTGGCCGCACTGTCGATATCCGCACTTCGTTTTCTCGATACATAAATACACTCGCTGATATCGAATCTTGTAATTTTCCAAATTGACGTTGTTTTATTTTCACGCTGATTTAATGTTGGATCCAAAAAATTATCGATAATTGCGTTAATCTCACGATTCCGCATGTAGATATACCTCGTTCCACGATTGGAGTTCCGCTTATTTTCACGCTGGTTTAATACGGTTAGAAGAAATTATTGGTAATTGCATTAATTTCGCATGTTATCTTCTCCACTTATTGTTACATGCTAACATCGGTAATTTATGATGAGGAAGAAGCACCAGGGAGCTTATTTAAATGATATTGGATCGTGAAAATTTTGCATTGGACCGACGTGCGCAAATTGTGGAAATACGAATACGGGCGTCCCACTTGCGCGGCGATCTCTCCTCTCTATGTGAAAGACACGGTCTACATTCTCTTCCCAACGACGCTTCCGATGTTCCAAGCACTCTTTATCGATTTTTGAATTCACCCGCACGGAATATCCTATAAACGGGTACATGGTAATCCACGACCTGAGCTCAAACACCGTGAATAATATCTTAATGCTTGGACGTCTTCCGAGAGAGTCTGAGCATGTTCGAAAATGTCTTTTACGATCTCATATAAGGTGTACGTTAAAATCGTTACGTAAAAATAGCCAAACTGCGATCCAATTTCGCAATCTTCTTTATTTTTTTGTAAATTTGTAACTTGAATGAAAAAATTTATAACTTGCTTTTAATACATCTAATCTCAACGTGTTAAAATTCAGTAGACGTGATCTAAATTTAAAAAAAAACACTGATTACAAGATAATTCAATATAATTATTGAATAGTTATACACACAAGATGTATCGAAAAAGGGCCTTGCGTAATTTCGATAAAAATACGAATTAATAATAATGTTGTACTAAAAACTTAATCAATTCCTTTGGAAGATTAAACTTTTTTTATTATGCTGAAAAGAGAGGAGAAAACCCCATTTCCTCTTATGGTTTGTGAAGGAACAAACGAAAAATCGATTTTCACTGTTTCGAAAATCGTCTCTTGGCATGTAGCGAATGCGCTACTTTCCTTCCGCTACAATATCCTTTATTTCTCGTTTGCTTCCTTGCTTCGCTCCCAATATATTTCGCTCGAGTATGCCTTCCGATATTCCCGGTGCCCTTTATCGATTTTCAAGCGCTCGCCTTGCTCTATCTTTGCTGCCGCTCGCTTTATCGATTTTCGTGTTTACGTACGCGACGCGCCGCGAACTGTAAATCCGCGTGTATCATGATCCACGATCTAAGAACACGATAAATCTTATTACGTGTTCCGGGACTTCGTTTCTGTCTTTTATCGTGCTGTAGTAGCGTGCACTTCTCGCCTCGCGTCGAGATCGAGCTTGGCCCATCCAAGAATGCTTTTGTGTATCATTGTTGTGTGCGAAGATCGTATCGGGCACCTTTTATTTTCCCATTTTCTTCTTCATCTTTGCAATCGCCACTTCACCAAACACCAAAACGATTCCGAGAAAGCGATTTTTAAACTCTGTATTCTCGTAGTAAATTTAATGATAAATATAAGATTCCTTTCTAGGAAAAATATATGCTTACATTTTTATATGAAATTAATAATAGCGTGATAACTATTGAATTAGAATATTTCTCGATAATTCTAAATCCTGAAATTATATGGAAGGTTTTTGCTAAAGAATTAAAAAATTAGGTAAATATATATAGATCCGAAAATAATTTTCTTGGACCATCGAGATAATTATATACAACACTCACAAGCATAATAATGATATTGCAAAAAATTAACATTCCAGAAAGTAGCTTGAGTGTCCTACCATAATTATTTTGTCCAATAAAATTATTTTCAGATCTGTGCATAGTTAAATTTTTAAATAGCAAACTATTCTTTTTTTGTGCATGAATGTAAAAATTATACTTTCGTCAAAATTGAAATAAAAATAATATTTCTTCTTTTTACAATATAATTAGTTCCTTAAAAGGTTAATTCGCTTTTATCTTGCAATTAATCTTTCTACAGCGTCTTGACGAAGTTTCTCACAACGATTTTATCGATTTTAACATTTATCTAGACTGTTATAAATTCATCGTAGGTCCGCAATCCAACATGGCGCCATGCGATAAATCGTGCTACGTGCAATGCAATTTTTTATTTCCATCTTTATCGCGTGCCAATTTCTCGTGCAGCCGCCGTTGCTTTGTAAATCATCACTCGGTTTGCGCACACTTATCCATATTCGGACTCGCTCTTATTTCGATATCTCTTTTCTCCTCCATTAAGTACCATTATATCAAACCTTGATCTAACTATAAATCTTCTCAATTTTAATCAAGCATTTTTATAATAATAATTGAGATACATATTTGTTATTAGAATATTATTCGTTAAAAAAGATCATTATAATAAGATTATTTTCACAACATTATTAATTGCATGTAATTTTGGTTATTTAATTCCATTTTATTTTCTCTTTGAATTTCCTATATATTTCCAATTTATTCCGTTTTACTTTTTGTATAAGCTTATATTAATAATAACACACTTCCTGATTTTTCATTACCATTTATTATTTATTTAATATTTATAGTAGTATTTTATGTTGTATTTAAATAAATTAATCATATCTCTTCAAACCTTTTAAATCCAATCAAATAATGTCCTTTGTTTCTGCATCTTGTAAACAAACATTCTCGATATTCACAAAAAGAAATATAATTCAAAAAATATGTATCTCTCTCTCTCTC
>NW_012130082.1:976555-980762 GCF_000143395.1 Atta cephalotes
CCCCTCCTCTCTCTCTCTCTCTCTCTCTCACTCTTTCTCTTGACGTCCGACATTTTCGCGACATTATCAGATCCCTCCGTTGCAATATCGACAAGTTGGAATCTTGTTCCGGTAAAATCTTGACTGATATGTGAACCGTTTATTTTGAAAGCGGAGTAAAGTGGGGAGCCTCACTTCTCTCAAGTATTAAATTTCGCGGAAATGTGGATATATAGACTAATACGAAAATCAACTTAAATTGCACTCAGCTTAAACATCTCATATACAAATATTTCATTTATCTGTCAAATACAATAGACTGTGTTTTCATAGAGAGAGATATATATATATCTAGGATATTTATATGTATTGCATTTTTTAACAGATACGTCTTATAAAATTTATATAATTTATTCTCAAAAGAAATATATCTTTACATAAATCTCATTTATATTAATAGAAAACTAGAATATTAATAGAAGTCACGTATACAATCTCAAAAAATAGAATTATATTATTCTTATCAACGTTGCAATAAAAGTGATTTCATGCTTCAAATTCTTACACAGTTCTACATTGTTCTATTTCAAACTCAACACTCACGCAATTCATAATCCGAAAATAGATTTCAGCAAGGATGCAGGTCGTGATCGGAAGAAATGGCGTGCATTTCAGAACCGATCGTTACGCGGTCAAGGGCAATTAAAGACGATTTCAAACAGGTGTGCGTGTGTGCGTACCTGCGCGCGCGCGCGCGCGCGCGCGCGTGTGTGTGTGTGTGTGTGTGTGTGTGTGTGCGTGTGTGTGTGTGTGTGTGTGTGTGTAAAATATTTATAATGAAACTAACTTTATTTATAATAATAGAAACGTACTATTATAGCACGTTTCATTTTCTATTATTAACGTGCTAACAATTTTTAAAATGGATTCTAATAAATAAATTTGTAATAAATAAACAAATGACAAAAATATGCACAGTCTAATTGCATCATAAGTTGCACAACTTCAATTTAGATCAATTTGATTACAAACCAACGGTTTTAATAAAGAACGTGACGAACTTTTGTACATCTTTAACGATATGATTGCGCTTTCACTACATTTTTCTCTCTCTTTTTCTTTCTTATTCTTCTTCTCTTTTTTTCTTGCATCTTCCCACTCTTTGTGGTGAACAAAGTTTTTCTCCCGAGAAGAAGTATTTTCCCTGGGAGTCGGGTAATGTCTCGCGTATTTTCACGGACGGTTCGAGATGACCCAATGCGAGAAACTCAAATCGCTTTTTATGAACGACGCAAATGACTCCGCTCGTAAATGGCGGTGGTGTGAAAAAAAGTTCGTCCCTGCGATAAGGCTTTTTTCTATCGTTTTTTTTTTGCCGGCGGGCGCAATACATCGCTCCATTCGCGTGCTTTTTTTTTCAACTCTATAACGTGACGATAGAGACTCGCAGGGCCGTTGAACTTTGAACACTCTACAGAAGGTGCCCATAAAATAACAGATTCGTACGATTCGTACAGTTTTGATTCAAATACTTTTAATTGATATGTGTTTGCATGTTCATATACGCACACGTGCGTATTTCAAAAAAAGATTCAAGTATAAAATAGTTTATTACGATTTTTTTATTTTTTTATTCAGTTTTTAAAATTCGACTCATTCTAAAAAAACAATATTTAAGCAAGTTGTATCGAGACACGTTAATAATAATTATAATATGTATTATAATATGTATTATTAAAAAAACATGCACGAAACATGCACGTGAATCACGAGGGATGACATTTTCCATTTCATCAACTTCTAATTTGCACGCTCCGTAAATTTCCGTGGTTCTCCGATTACCATGTTAAAGATGTGACAACCTTCCTGTAGCGAACAAAGTTCCACCTCTGAATTCAGAAATTTTCCGAGAATCGGTTAACGTCTCTGGCATTTCCACGGATGAATCGGACGAGCCGATGTAAAAGAAGAAGAAAAAAGGAAAGAGGAAGATAGAGAGAGAGAGAGAGAGAGAGAGAGAGAAACGCCAGAATCTAGTTTTACGAATGAAGCAAATGACTGCGCTCGTAAATGGCGCGGCTGTGGAAAAAGGGTTATTTCCACGATAAAGTTCTTTTTTCTAATTATTTCTTTTAGTATTACATCACCGACCGTTTCCGCACGCGACGAGCATCCATTTTTACCTATATGGCGAAAGTTCGCCGTGAACACCGCAACATTTAAACCCTGTCGATAACCCGACCCTGGTATACCAATTTCTAACTTGGCGCGTTTTCTTTAACTCCCAACGGGTAGCTCAATAACGGTGTTAGAGAGAGAGAGGAAGTCGACAACTACGAAACAAACTTACAGAGCAAGGCGCGTCCTGACGAACTTAGGATATCGCAGGATCTTAAGAATGCGGGTCTGATTACTTTCTTTCCAACTACAAATTATTTCAACTGTCTCTTCGCGCCGGTCTACGAAAACTTTGCAGAAATCGATGTTTCAAACATCCAGTCTAGACATTCAACTATTTAACACCGAATTCAAGTGACAAAAAATATGCGTGTATACCACACGGTATGTATGCACATATTGTACAATAAAAGCTAACAAAAACTAATGAACGAAAATCAATTGCGCTCATAACATTTAAAATCCATGCGAAACTGTACTATCCAAGATAGAAAAATCAAATGTTAAATTTTAACGTTTATTCGATAATTTTTCAGGAAGAGTAAAGTGAGATTGAGCGTAACATATTTTCGCAAGCGAATTCTGGACGCGAATAATAATATTTCTCCGCTTCTCGGGAGGGCGCGAAGGGACAAGCAACGATGTCGAAACTATACGGTTAAAAATCCTGACAAAAACTTGGACAGGTTCAGTCACAAACGTGTCTGTGTCTGGCGTATCAAAAAAACGTCGCTTCGGTCCGTCGTCGGTCCACGATGGACGGAAAGAGAGTGAGGAAACGGATGTACGGACGAATGAACGGACGGTTTAAAGAACGCCCACGTTCCTCCTCTTTGTTCGCCAAGATCGCGTTATCGGCCGGCAAAATATTGTTATCGCAGCGCACGACGGTGAATCACCGATGCGAGAGCACAAAGGCCCGCCTGGCCGTCGAGCGAAAGGAGGGACCGATAACGATTGACCGACCGGCAAAACGTATCGAGGCATTGACGCGGCAAGAGGAGTAAGAGGACTGAGAAAACGAGACAAAGGAGAGAGACTGAGTGCGGCGACGGATGTTGCTGCATACGAAGGATGCATTATGGGATTACGACGTGAATGGCCGTCTCAAAGTTTGCTAGGCGTAACCGAAGTTATCCCCGCGCGAAGAGGAGTATGCGGTGCGAATGGAAAAGTGACGCTACGTCCACGGGGTGCTCGGTAAATTCGCAACGATACACCCTCGCTGCTCGTCGTCCTGGAAACTTATACGACTTGGAACGGACGAGCGGATACGGATGTACTGAGTGTACTTGAAAAGTTGGCGAATTTCGAGTCGATTTTTCCTCGGTGAAAGTTTGATTGGCCGCCATCTCGTTTCGCTAAACTTTTTAATTTTCAATATTACATATCTTGCAAACTAGAACTTGGATTAAAATTCTGATACAGCTTAAGTTCATTTTGGATTAACTAAAGAATAAAGTTTCCACGTTTATTTAATATCGCGTTAATCTAGCCAAGTGATCTAAAATTTTCAATTATTTATAACAGCAGACCCTACAAATAGTGAATGAAATAATTCCGTTTACATATTATTCGTTTTTCTTGGATCTCTCCGATATATATGATCCCGAGCACACGTACGTCGCGACTTCTGAGACACGTTGTGTAGAGAGAAGGTAGCAAAGGAATCGCACGATGTTTGATCGGGCGTGGAGTGCGGCTAGGCACTTTCTATTCAGAAATCGCGAAACGTCGAGTGCCATTGCTCGGGCCGAAGGTAGCAGGGACGATGGAAATGAAACGAACGGCGGCAGGCAGCGATATTTTATCTGATTTTATTTATGTCGCGCGTCAGCAACGGTATCCAATTTTCCCCTGAAAAATCGGTAAAGCGCTGTTTCCGTAAGGCGAAGGGACTGATACATCATCCTCCCGATAATAAACAGCGCGATATTTCCAATTTTCGGCGTATACATACGTATAAGTTCGCGCCGACGTGATGCGATATTTGCGAGGCGTGCGAAATATATATATGTATGTATGTATGTATATATATATATATATATAT
>NW_012130082.1:981388-986520 GCF_000143395.1 Atta cephalotes
CACACACACACACACACACACACACACACACACACACACACACACACACACACACACACACACACACACACACACACACACACACACACACACATGCACACACACACACACACACATGCACACATGCACACATGCACACATAGACATGTACGTTGGCGAGCTGGAAGCTGCCTTGCGGCGCACCTTGGCCTCAAAATCAATACGGCCCTGCATCGCATGGCGCCCGTTATTAAAGACGCTCTGCGGCCTAGGATCGGAGGTACTGTGGATGGCGCGTTGATAAATATTCCGTAGATGCGCCCGGGACAATCGTGGGGTAACAGCGGGGTTGTGTTGAAGCTCCGATGAGACGACCGTAGACGACGCTTTTGTTCGACCCGAGCACGTACCATGTATTAGTATTACATAGAAAAGAATCGCAATGACCGAGAGAAAAATCGAAAAAGTCGCGCTCGTTTCTAGGAATGCTCTTAAGCCGTATCATCATTGCTGTCCATTTAGGACAGAAAACGTTAACGTGATTGCAACGTCTATATACGAAATTTAAACAAAAGCATCAGCGTCATTTTTTTTAACAATGATACTATAAATGTTAAAAAATCTTGTTGATAAGAGAAATATGTAAGTACACTCCCTAAAACTTTTAAAATGAATTGTCACTCCAAAAAATAAATGAAATCTCTAGATTGAAAATTGAGTCACTTTCCAAGATTGGCTCAATTTTTTACTCTTTAAAATGAGATTCCACTCCAAAGAATTTACAGAGTATATAAAGCATACATAAGTTATAAATATTCATATCTTAAATGAAAATATGACGTTATAATAACGATCCACATTACACGTGGAATTATGTGAAACTTGAGCGTCAATATTGTTCTTTGGCTGTTCCGCGAGAAACCACGTATGCTAAAGAAAACTACTTTTCAGTATTCTGCGAAATTATCGAATGCTTAGTGCAGACAATATGAAAACTACATTAAACAACAATCGTAATAGTAGTAGTTCTGTAGTCGACAATTAGTGAACTAAATAGAATAGCAACTAATTTAGTTATACGGCTTCATTTGTCGTCGACTGTGGTAAAGTTGACCTCGCGCTACCGTGTCGAACTTCGCTTACAACAATCATTTTAACGATCTAATTGTTTACATTATTATATTGGCTGTAAACAATAATTCTATTATATAATGCAAATCATGAATTACGTAAACAAAATTTCCTACGCATTGTTGACTCGAGGACATATCGCAAATTTTTTAGTTAATTGATAAAAATGCAAATCTACGGAAACACACTTTTTCTACGTTATCGATTTTTACTTCGTTACCTTCCATAACTATTCGCAACATCTGCGACGTCGTTTAATAATTTCACGCGTCATTCTATCCCCGAGATCAACGAAAACAAAGCGAAAGAACTTTTCGATAAGTAACGGACTTTCGAGTTCGAATCCCGATTATAAAGTAGCGAACATAAGGTGGCAAACTAATTTTCCGATAAAAGCAGGTAAAGTGAGTTCTTCGGCGACTTTATTACGCAAACAACGAGGCACAATGGGGATTGTCAAAAGCGTACGTCCACCGTCTTGCGAGCGATCGTCACGTATAGCCGCATAATAACTTATTTGATCAGAGATGTCAGCGCTTTGTGTACCTAAATTGTAATCTAGGATAACTTTCGGCTTTGTCGACGGCGCGTCCCCTGTCTATCGGTTTTCCCAGTTTCCGCGGTTTCCACAGCAGCGAGTCGACGATATTAACGCGTTTATCGTGCCATTTCATTGCAGTTACGTCCTCCAGCTGCCTGTTAATTCGGCCCCTTTCATCCGTGTCCTCTCAGCCATTCGGCCGCATTCTTAATGCTCATTCATTATGGTATCACGATACGAAATGGAGACACTTACTCGCGTTAATAGCGTCGCATTATATCAACACCAGTGAATATAGCATTATTGCCATGTGCAAAACGGATCAGAGTTGAAAATTCGCCAGTTTGGCGGAACTAATAATAGCATCAGAATGAAGTCCTATCTCTACTTCTCATAGCTACATGAATTCACAATATTTATGGTTTCTAACGTTTTGAAAATATTGTAAGCAACGTGAAAGATGAGATAAATGTCTCAATGATCGAATATGTACCTTAAAATTTTATTTATTTATGTGTGTATATTTGTTCACTGTGGAAAAAATGTGTAAAATTTAACATAATCGCATGTCCCAAATGATCCACTCAAATTTTTAGGTTAATGTAACACAAAATGAATATGTTAGAAGGTTACACAAATATTATGTTATATAGATACAGTTTATAAACAAACCGTGAAAGCATATTTTTTTTCAGTAAAGTTAGCATTTATGATATATTAAAAAAATATATTAAATTAAATAAGATGAATAAACTCATGTTTTATTCATCTTAGAATTTATGTTTTAAAATAGTTTATTTATGTTATTTGTTTATTTACTTATAAATTGTTATTTTGACATTAAGAAATGTTAAACAATTTAACACAAAAATCTTTAAATAAAATAATCACATTGTGTTAAATTAACACTCGAATATGTTAAAAATTCAGCACAAACTGTTAACAAGAACGTTAATGAACCGTTTTTCAACAAAAAAATACACAATGCTTCTAACTGTATATTATTAATCTCAAATGCTTTTTAAAATATAATATTATAATTTAATTGTAATCTTTAAATACAATTAAATATATATATTATAACACTGTAATAAAAAAAGGATTTGAGATTAATAATAAATTTTGTGTGTCTGGACATTAGATATTCAGTTACTGAGATGTTTACGTACGTAAAAAAAAACTTGAAATTGTGAGTTGTTAAGTTGGGAGGGTGACGCAATGCCGTCACCCAAAAAGTCAAACCACGAATTTTACAGTGGGACACGTCGCATATTCGGCGTCAAATAATTTTTTTTCTAAAATTTTTTTTCTATTTCTCTGCGGTTAGAACACCTTTCAAAACGTTAAAAGCATTTTACGAGAAAAAAAATCAAATTTTTTACCTGTCAGCCTGCACTATGCAGATGTCGTCTAGCACTGACTTCCGCGTATAAATAAATTGCTCGAGGTTTTGATTGAAAACACAACGATGCGCCATCACGTCTCGGTTTTCTGAGAATTTCCGTAATTATAACACGTGTCGACTACGCGCGAAATTTCAAATGCTCGATGGTAACTGCGGAAAAAGGAAAGGAATGGCAGAAAGAACGAACAATTCCCCGACGAGAGGAAGGTTGATGTCGCGCCGCGTCGTGGGAGAGGAAAGAAAAAAAAAGTTGAACTAAACAAGAATTTAGATTAAAATTCAGAAACGAGCGTCCGAGCACGTGAACACGAGAGAATGAATGGATGCTCCAAGTGTATTGTACAGTCATACCCTACACAACGACGCTATCGGTACCCGCGCTAAGGAACGTGATTCGCCCAACGACATAATTTTGCGATGTGCACCGTCGGATATTTACGAGCAACGCGTTCTCCTCGTTTTATCGCGATCAAAGGATCTTGCACGATTACGCGCGTGCGTCTAAGAACTGCATGTTGTGATTGTCACGTTTTACCCATTAAGGATTACTCGCGACTAAACTCGGAATTGTGACGAGATAGTCCCTTCCGCGAAGATGTTTCAAGCAGATAAGTTTACAAACACGAACATAGGCAATGCAAGTTTCCCATTTCAAAACAGGATCCTTGTATCATAATCATGATATTTATACGTACTTCATTACATTTAATAAATACGTCTCACAAGAACATTTAAACAGCATATACAATCTGTTTTTTATTTCTATACTACAACTTTCTCGCTTTCGCCAAATATCAAATATCAATATATGTATATATATATATATAAAATATTTGTGTTAGAAACAATTCATTCAAGTCCTTATTAAAATTGTGTATTGAATGTTTATATTCTATAACTAATATTAATTAACATCGTGTGATTATATTATTTGAATATTTTGCGTTAAATTAAATTAATATGAATTCAACATTTCTTGATGTTAAAATAACATAATTTATGAGTAAGTTATGAGCAAATAATATAAAACTAATGTTTTTTTTACAACGTAAATTGTAAGATAAATGAATAAAATGTATTAATTTAACATATTACAAATATTAAATTTATTAAAACATGTTAATTTGAATATTATAAATGCTAATTTTAATGGAAAAATATGATTGCTTATAAATTGTGTCATGATTACGTTTTTTGTATTAATTTTTTACATAATATTTTATTACTTCCTGATATATTCCTTTTATGTTGAATTAATACAAAAAATATGAATAGACCATTTGAGATACAAAATTAAAATGCATTAAATTTAACACAAATTGTCCAACTACTGTGTAGGTACAAAACGCTATCGTCACTGTAACGTAATATCAAGTTATCACGTCGACTGCGTTCCAGGAGTACACTATCAGCGTTATGTACGCTCTATCATTCATTAGATGTACTTACGCACCTGATAGCATAGCGTGCTCCCTAAATGCAGCCATGAGCAGAATAAATGAACAATTAATTCCGAGGATGTAAAGAGGGAGAATTTAAACTCACTAGCCAATTCATCGACGCCATCTTCTTGTTGGATACTGCATCGCTCTGGACATTCACTAGAGTGCATCCAATCGATTGAAAAAACACGGCTAATTACGATCGCGGTAATTAACGCAACACATCAGTTATCTATCCTTATGTATGTACAACACGACGCAATATGGCAAATAAATGACGCAAAAAAATTGATGAAAATGATGATCTTTTCTTGTCATTTCTGAAGTGAATTAAACATTAATAAATTTTCATCTAATTCTATTATATAATTGCCTAGACTACTTGTAAGTAGTTGTAATTGTAAAAATTAATTAATCACAATCGAATATGAAAATTATTCAACTGTGATCAATTTTTACAACTACAACTTTTTATAACTACGCTTACGCAATTGTAGAAGACTTTAGAGAAGAATCAATAATTGAAAAATAAAAAAAATTATGGTATATTTTTGATTTATAACAATATAATAAAAATTTTTTCATGTAAATATATACATATATATATATATATATATATATATATAATAAATAA
>NW_012130082.1:987191-996475 GCF_000143395.1 Atta cephalotes
ATATATATATATATATATATATATATATATAAAATAAGCTATAAAATAAACTGTTTTTAACTTAATATCAGAAAAATTGTAATATACTGCATGAAAAAAATTTATTAAATCTTAATACATATTTCTTTGAATAATATAATATAAATATAATATTATTTATAGTAAAAAAAAATACATTTACAGTAAATATTTATACTCAATAAAAAAATAGTAGTTAAATCAAATTAATAGTTCTTGCACCAAATATACATACAATTGGTAAATATTTATTTAGAACTGTTCAAGCAAATATCTATTAAGATTCAGCATTTGTTTTCAATGTAGAATTATTAAATACATATTTATGTTTTGGATACATATTTGATCTCAATTTTCTAACTATGCCAATTCTCCTTTGACAAGCAAGTGAACTCAAGAGTTCAAGTTAGAATACTCTAACAGCCAAAGAACGGTTAATTATTATTAGATCTCTTAATTAATGTGAAAAGCCCATTTGACACTCCTAAGCTGCCGCGCGCGGGATACGAGAAGACAATGTAAACTGATGCGCTTTAATAAATAGCTCGAGACAAAGCGACACACGCCGCTCGCAAACGTAAAAGGATGCTATTAATCGAGTGTTAATTAACGCTCGATGACGATTGCTGACTTTCTACGTCACTTTACTCATCTTGATATTTATTCGCGCGCGCTCTCTTAGTTTCGCTTCGATAAAGAAAAAAAAAGATATCAACGGAAAATGCAGAGGAATATCGACATATTGCTGAGAGATACTGCAAGGTGACTACGAATTAAACAAAAACAGACACATGCCAATCGGCGACAAGTCGATATCAAATAAAACCGCTATTACTTGCGGCGTATTCGATCTAATGTTTTAATAGATCCAACGTTCTCTTGTCTTAAGATCATTTCTTCGCAGGAGGAGAGCGAAAAGCATGGATAGATTAGATGACTCTATTACTTACATAATATACATCAATACCGCAGGAGAGTTTTATCTGTGTTTATTGTTAAACGATATTGTTGTGTCATACAGTAGTACTGACGCAATATAAATACGCCAACGCACGACGCGTGATACAATGGTTAAAAAATTCCTCTCGGATATTATTTTATTACGATGATAAAAAAACGTTGATGAGAGGCGTCAAATGAAGGAATGCCACGCGATAAATGTTTCGATGTAACTTTAACATAGAAGCGACTAATTATGTTAACTGTTAATCTATCAAAGCTTAAAATTACCTTTGCATGGAACTCGTACGCATTTTCATATTTAGATTGCTTAAATAAATTATAATAACGTTCATATACGACGTACACTGGATAATACAATGGATTAAGATAATAAACATTTCAAAAGTAACAATGATATATTAATAGCTTAACACAATTATAGTTTTAGATACGTTGTGTAAAATAATTTTAATTCCTTTCAACAAACGATGCAGAATGTCATTTGACATCCTAAATCCTAAATGATTATATATCACCCACGAATGGCGCAAAAGATATTAATTGCTGTTAATAAAATAAAACACTCGACATATTATATATTTCCATTTTAACAGCAATGTTTTAATTTGCATGAAAAATATTCGTAGATGATTAAATTATACGCGATGGAGCATTTTGCATTGAGTTTATATGGGAATAATATTTTTGAGTAAATTTTAATGCGGGTTATTAACGAAATACGAGAAGCACTTTAATGCGCCAGGCGGGTAAATTTTTTAATAACTAATTACTCAAATAAATAAATATATAAATATGTGTCATTACATAGATATGTTTACTTAACTAATTTTTTTCTAATTTACTTATTAATTATTAAAAAATATACATAATATATATATACACACAAAAATATATAAATATTACACAAGCAATTAATACTGTTTTAAATATTTAAAAAGTATATATCCGCAAAAATCTGGTAAGCTCACATTCAAAATATACTCTTAATCCTAATAAGTTTAACATTTTAATCAAGATTATTGAATTAAAACAAATTCGATTTTTTTATTATATAAAGTTGCGTCATCTTCAATCAAGTTTGTAATATTCTTCAAAAGAAAATTAATTCTTATTCTGAATGCTATATAATTTCTCTAATAATTGTAACAAATATATTTTTAAGATTATTATTAAGAAATTATTCTTTGTTGAAGATAACCGTTACTAAAAAGAAGAAAGTAAATTGAATAACTATCACTTTCCTCAGTAACAGAATGATATTTTTTCGTGTGTAAAATTACACACACACATACGTGTGTATTAAATTGCAACTTACGTTAGTGTAATTAAAATCAATATTTATAAACAACTAATTCTACCTTTGTGCAATATTCTATTTAGCTTCCACACAGCTGTAATATCGCAAATGTATAAACATCAAGGCTGCAGTACAAGAATTATTTATGTTGTTCCACAGTAATATGTGTCTGCAGCATGTGTTACAATAAAATCTTCAAGAGGATTTTTAATGCGCTTCTATCATTGCCCTAACGAAACTCCGAAACTCAAAATGTCAATCGATCACGAGAGAAATTGCGGCGAATGTCAGAAGCATCCCGATGGTACGCATTTAAATCCGTGCTCGCGAATCCGTCGCTTTAAACGACCAATTTCTCCCGGCTAATTTCTCATCGTGGGGCATTCAAAAATTTCGCGAGGAGTCTATGAGATCGGCAAGGGATTTAGGGATCTTCAATGGACACGGCACGGCGGGGCGGAAAGCTCGCCACGACGACCAAGCGCGACGCCGCGCCGTGTGTGTATTCGTTGCCGAGGGGGTAATGAACTCTTGACGGTCGGTCGACAGGATTTGCTTGTATGATGCGAGAGTGGCGAAAAGGATTTCATGGAACGGGATTCCATCGTTGACGAGGCGTGCCGTGTTGTACTTACAAAAACGTCGTACGGAAAGCCAAAGTGTATACAGGGTTCGACGTACTCACCGCAATGCAGTGACCTCCACCGCGGTCGTTATCGAAACGCCGAGTTTCCCTCCCTCGGTGTCGGCGACGTGGCTCTCGGAAGACGGGGGTTGAACGAGAGGGTTGCTACCCGCTACCACTGTCGCTGCCCGTGACAGGAATCACCGCATACAACCGAGGGGACAGTCACGTTTCCATCGGCGCAACGCGCTTTATACTCACGTCGTTCGGAGTCACTTATATTCACCGCATCACACGCGTACGTGCGCGTCAACGTTAGACGCGGGGATAAGCGGTTTCGTCGCGACCGCACACGGCTCAGGCCCAAGGAACGCGGAAGAGGAAAGTTTTTTTTCGGGCTCGACGCGGGCCGCCGAATCGATGTGTGATGTTACACTTCCCAACTGTCTTTTTTGATTCTGCGGATGTGCCCGCGACTAGAGCCATCTCGCGGCGGATGAGCGTACTCGATGGCGCGGCGTTGGGCGGGAAATTTGAACGCTGATCGGGAATGATGATGGGAATCATCGGATTGCTGGCTCATTTAATCAGGGACGCGTCCAGATTCCCATTCAAGTGCTCACTTATCATTTTAACTTTGTTTGATATTCGGTCAGCAATGAGGATAAAATGATACCTGAGTGGCACTCGAAAATCTGAAACCTGATAGAATGAATGAAATGAAAAGAAAAACAAATTCATTGGAATATTTATCATTTCATTTGTTAACACTTAATTTGCTCACTTTGTAATTTTTATCTTATATCAAGATACACAATGAATCCTCCGAACTAATTAATGAATTTAACGATTCATTGCTTCGGTATATAGAATCTAAATTTCTTTTGAAGAACGGAAATCAAGGAATATAAAATTTACAATTAACATTAACATTATTGTAAAATTGACATATCTTTATTATAATAAAACAATTATAATAAAAGTATATCATTTAGCCGATAAAATATTTCATAAATCCAATTTATTATCTTAAAAAAAATATCTGCAAATTATAATCTTATTAATTACATGTAAAATTTGTAAAAAATAACTTATTGAATATCTCGTTAGATTTAATGATGATCAAATAATTCATTAGATAAAAATAATATTTCGATTTTTTTTCTATCAATACATTTTTTGGTACTTTGAGACGTATTCAGTAACATAAAAACGACAAATCTACAAGATCAAAAGATCTAAAAGCAGCTCTACTGTATCATTTATGTGGATATTAAGAATTACGTGATGTGCAACTTTTTAATATAATTTATTTGCATATATAGTATGGTTTTCCACAATATATATTATATAAGAACATAATTCGCCTTGTAATATTAATTAAATATAATATTAATACTTAAAATTTTTTTCATGATTGAAAACTCCACCGTATTCGTTAGTAATTAATAATCGTAACGCAAGGACATAGCACGACAAGCATATCTTTTATGTATTCCTTGTTGCAACTGCAATATAGAAGCGCTCATTTTTTTTTATAATATATTACAACGTATTCTTTTATTTATATTTACACGAATACAACGTAATTAAGTCACGCATTTCTTTCAGTTCGTGCATGTAAGTATATGTAAATAAAACGTGTTGTATACCACATTGAGCTAGCTTAAAACAATTAAGTCTCCTTCGGTCCTAAATTAAATAAGGCATTGGTAGTGAAAGTATAGACATATAGATAAAGACACTTAAAGTCTGTCAAACAATAGCTACCTGACGCGATAATAAAGTCAACATACATCAGTAAATAATAATGCAAACATTAAGTAGATATATTCTAATGCGTGATATAATTATTGTAAGGCATTAAGTTTTACGGGATATTTATATAGATCAAGCATAAATGCAGTTATTTTCAAATAGAATATCTATCCGATAATACCTACATTTAAATCTTCTTTTTGATATCGTCGATTTACAAATAAATATAATTTTAACACTCTGTGTCTGTCTGTAAAAATGTTTATGCGATATATAGGATACCAAACGCGATTATTAAATTCATTGGATATCTTATCGTTCATATACTGCTTTTTCGTATTTATGATTTTTTTTTTTATATAAGAATATAATACAAGAAGCTACAATAGAACATACTCAAACTTGAATATAAAAAATTTACGTGTCTCTCGCATCGTCTGCATTACACTATGACAATATTCTATAAGTCCATCTAATGTTAATTACATGTACTACTTATTATTTCACCATACTATTTGCAAATCATGAAATTCATATGATATGTATATTGTACATTAAACGAACGCATACATGCGTGCTTATCATATTTTGAAATAAATTAAGTGAACCAATCTTGTTGATACATGATCATATCATGAAGAAAGAATAGATTTTAAGTATTAATATAAAATCACCAGTTGAAAGACAGACTCAGAGAACACTGCATTGTACATGCATAATGACAATCTTCCTCTTTATCCGATCTTAACTTTAATTTATGAAGATTAGATTGCGCGCTGGTTGTTCATTGCTCCATTAATGAGCTTAGGGTCTTAAACGCACTTCATATTAGATTACACTGGATACAACTTGTCATCTCCCAAGCTAGGAAATACTAACATATTACATATAAGCTTATATATATCGCTCTGCAAATCTAATATGAAGATGAAGAAATACCAAATGATATTTGTTTGTGTACGAATAATTATTTACGCACTTTACTATTATACAAATCTAGATTTTACGAACGAGAGACTTATTAAAATAAGAAATTTCATAACCAGAATTTAAGGCCACAAAATTTCTGTCATGACAATATTATTTATTATCTAACGGGACGTACCTGTTTACAATAAAATAAACTGTACAAACAGGATGGAATGTTATATTAACTCCGTATCCTTCAGAATGTATGTTAATTCTGTGAAAAAATGTTATAATACAAGGTAGGCATTCATATCTGATACTAATTTCATCATTTTCGATTATTAACAAGGAGCAATATTTAAATTATTTTCGAGACTATGCGAGACTATTGAATTTTGTTGCATCTGAATATTGACAAAATATGCACAACGATTTAAATTTCTGAAAAACAATCAACTTCATACTTCATTTACTGTATACAATTATACTTCCTAAATGCAACATATACTCAAGTCATTATCAATTCAGAAGAACAAGCAAGGTATTATTAATGATATCATCTGCAACCAATTAATTCAATTTATTAATTCAATATATCTTTTTATAAGTAAATTTATTAGTATGCTTATAAAATTTTTACTTTATATATTAATATGATGTAAAATATGAATTTTCATCTAATAACTTATTCTACATAATTTCATCTCATACTATTTAGCAGAAAATAAAATAAAAATTTTGAAATAAAATCGTTACAATATTAGCTTTGGTTTTATCGTTTCTTGCCTTTTCTTCTAATAACATAATAACTGTTTATAAAACTGTTTATATTCTTCTGTACATTATAAGAGTATACATTCTTGAACAATACGATTTATGTATATCTTTTATTATTTCATAATCATAAAAGCAACAACGAATATAAAGAAAACATGTATTTTACATCACACATATACATACAATGTGTGTATGTGTGCGCGCGCGCGCATATAAAATATATATGATAAGCTTTTTTTATTTGCTCTTCAACAAAAGATATAAACAGCTTTACATATTAAGCAAATTAAAAATTTACATGCTATTAAAATTGAAAAAAAAGAAGCATAGTTTGGGGTGCCATAAAAATATAATTAAAATTATGATGTACATAATTCATATTTACAATATCAAAAAAGTTTGATTGATTAGAAAAACAACGTACTTTTTAAAACAATTAATTATTTTGAGTAAACAACATAAAAAGTTATAGAATAAATTTTTTAATTAAAAAGAAAGTTAAATAATTCTCTTTGCCAAAATTTTTATAAATATAAATTTCAAGAAATGAGTTTATTGACAACAAAATAGCATTATATAATATCTTGTGATTTAAAAGTAGAAAAAAGATAGCATATCTATGTGCACAGAATTTTTAAGTCGTAGGATAACATGTCATTTTGAAACAATTTGTCATAATTTTATCATATACAATCATTGCACAAATTATATTTCATAACATTCTAATAATATTAACAAAAAAAAAGAATCAAATAATACATCAATATCATAATATCACATTGTTATAGCAACCAAATCACTTCTCCTAGAAAATCCCATAATGCAATAGTAAGAATATGGCATGTCTTTAAAATTGAATTAGTTAATATGTGACTGCAAGTTTTAACAGTCTACTTCAGTTATGTAAATATTTTTCATTATAAGTATTTTCAAAAGCGTAGCATATGCTGAAAGACTTATTGAAAGTTATTTAGAAAAACTAAGCGATTTAACTTTTGAACATATTATTTTTAATATATTTTATAATACTGTTGCTCATAATTGAGACAACAAAATCATTAAAGTGCAGAAATTTTTAAATAGATAATCGTATTAAGATAATATATTTTTCTGTGTACCTCTATAAGGTATATGTAATATATACATTATTATATTACAGATATCATCATGAACAAAGGTATTTCGTGCTAGTCGACTCCAGCAAAGCCTTGAGAACCTTCAATTGCTTTAACTAGCTTATCCCTGAGTTGTTGATAACTTTTATACGGAGGAAGGTCAATACGATTAAAACTGAAATAATTTATGTTATTGTATAACACACATTTATATGAAAAAAATTATTTTATCGATAATAATAAACGAAACTGGTAAATGATCATATTTTATTTGTTTTTAAAGAATATAATATATAAAACAAAATATATAAGACAAAATGTATATAAAATTTGGAGTAAATTAAAAAAATTTTAGCAAATGCAATACCTTTAAAATAAAAACTCACCAAGTATGAGCTCTTGGATAATTTTCTGGTGTACCCCACCTCTCAATTGTAAATAATTGCGGTCCATTACTTCCATAAAGTTCTTTGAATCCATTCATTGGAACACGTGATGTACCAGTTACAAACTGTAATAATCTAGAACGCATTTCATTACTGAATGACAAAACGACTCTCCAAAACCATTGTACAACAATGTGATTTGCGTGATAGTCTCCTTTATATAAAGTATTTTGTTTCCAGTCTTTCACATCAATATGCTGTATACCACACATTAATAATTCCAGTTCATGTTCATCAAATATTTTTACTAATGTTGGTGGTATAAGAGCGTTAAAACCTTCCAGGAAGGCATTCATTTGTTCCTGTACGCGAGATACAAATCGCCATTGTATAACTAAACTTATATATTCATCCTTATTTTCGTCGGTCAAAGGAATATTAGCACCATCTGGCTTTAAGTCTCTTTGGGATGTATGACCAAAGCTTTCTTCATCAAGACTAAAAGTGAGTTCTAATTCACTAGGATCATTTTCTTTAATCCATAAAAGCGAATTGTAATATTCAGAATCAACGCTCTCCATATCCTTCAGATCAATTGGTTTACCCAACATCATTTTATAAAATGGTCGAATAAAGAAAGCTAAAAAAAATAAAATTTTTTAATTTAATTATCTTATTATACATTTCGTACATTATATATATTACTATTACAAATATTATAGTTTTACTACATATTAAGACTTACCATCCAAAAGCTTGCCATGATAAACAGCCATTCCTGCTATGCGCCCAATAAACTTAAAGTAATTCAAATGCTCTTCATTACATACACCAGAACAAGGATTAATTTGCAGTGTATAATTATCACTAAAAATAAAAAATGCCATTTTTGAAGAGAAAGAGAGAGAGAGAGAAAGATCTCGTATATTACATATAAACACTAAAATAGAGTTTCTATACTCACGTTGCAGAATATTCAAAAAGTCCATAATATGGATTAAACATTTCCTTAGACAATAAGAAGAACCATTCTCTTGCAAGGCCACCATAATCTAAGCCTACCTCTCCTTCAAATTCTACCCATAATTTCGTTTTTAGAATATCAACTCTGTTAACAGAGCTTATGATACGATATGAATCTTCCAAAATATTATTTCGGCCAACTTTTATCTCAAACTTATTAGGAACATTATTCTGCAATAAGATATACAGATATAATATAATCATATCCATGTCAAAAGTGATTTAATGAGTAATGAACATATCTACATACAGGCTTTCTCAATTGTGATTTCAAATATTCATATTTACGCTTGTAATCTCTTGAATATGGTACAGCCTGAAAAAGGATAACAATATGCTAAATTTATATATACATATCTATAGCTAAAAAATATATAATTTCCCCTAAATATGTATATATATATATATATATA
>NW_012130082.1:997340-998539 GCF_000143395.1 Atta cephalotes
ATATATATATATATTATTTCCCTACATAAAAAGATTTATGTAATAAAATGTTTGTAATCATACCGGGCCAGCAATTTGAGGATTAGACATACGCGGATCTTCCCATTGTGTTGTTCGTGTATCTATGATAAAAAAGATAAATAAATATTATATTATATCCAGCTGTAATATTATTATAATTTGAATTTAAAACTTGAAATTATAAAAAATAATATACATACTATGGTCTATAAAAAAGATTCGTCCATCTGTATGTACTCTTTCCTCCCATCCTTCTGGAAGCGGTCCTAATTGATCTAAATCACTTCTCGATGTCGTTGATGGTGCAATATTATTAGGTATAGAGCTTGGTCTTCCCGTTCTGGGATCAATCCAGGTTGTCGCCCTCTCATTATGATCAATAAAAAATATTCTACCATTAGGTGCTACTTGCATGCCCCAACCAGGGGGCAATCCTTCGTCATTAGACACAGGAAGAGTAGGTTTGGGATTATCAATCTAAAATTTTTACGATAAAAGAAAAAATGTTACATATAAAATATTAAATAATATAAGGATATAATAAAATAAATAATTACATACCTGCTCTGATGAACGTCTTGAACCAGCTGGACTGTCGATGTTATCATCAGTCTGTAAATGTAATATAAATTTGTATATTACAATCCAATAAAAAATATAATATATGAATATAAAATAAGAATGATGTGTATTTTTTAATATAATAAGCTAGTGCACATATTATAATTTCACAAGAGAATATATTTTGAAATACAGAATTTCATTACTTTAGAATATTATACATTTATATAATTTATTTATTTATGTAATTTATAATAAATATATAATAAGTAACAAAAGAAAAATTCATGCCAAATTTTAAAAACATATAAAAAAATTTTCAAAATAAAGTTCTAAATAAAGCATGCTATACTAATTAAATTATAAAGCAATAATACAAAAATTAATTGAAGTTTCTTTTTATTAATACGCCAATAAATATTATATTACAAAAGAAAATCTAAATTTGTAAGTTCTACCTGATGCTATGTAATATTAAAGTATTTTATATATATATGAATACTTAAAATAGATATATAAACATTTCTATATATGCAAATAAATAAACTAAGACAAAGGATTAATGGGAATGAGCACTGTAGTAATTGCGCTATTACATAAATTGAATATTACACACA
>NW_012130082.1:999276-1005257 GCF_000143395.1 Atta cephalotes
AGCGCCAATTTTCATTAATTATCTATCCTTTATCTTAGTTTATTTATTTGCATTTGCAATTTTTGAGAATTTGTTTCCATTATTATTTATTTTTATATATGCTTTTGCACATCCTATTCAATAATATGTTTTTAATAAATGTAATTATAACAGTTATAACAGGTAAAGAAACTAGAATATACATGTGTCTTTATTAATTTATATGACTTAGCTTTATCAAAGTTGAATAAATGTCAAATGGGATTGATGCATGAAATAAAACTTACATATGCTATTATTTACTTTACAGCAAGCACACACATAAATATATACGTATTAAGCGTTACATTCAACTAAAAATGAATATAACAACTTTATGTATATTAATACCTGTTCTTCAGATTCACTAAGGTAGCCACGTTGATCGACAGAACGTCCGGAGTCTGAAGAAGTATCCCCAATACCCCCTCCCCTATGATCCCCACCCTCACAATCTCTTGCTTCCGAATCTTCATCGTCCTCGCGTAGAACTTCACCATCCTTACACACACATGCACAAATTCTACATACTGCATGCTAATCATACGAATTGTATGAATAGATGTACTAATGCCGGAATTTTTGTACACGTTTAAAAATGTTGTTTAACCATTTAACATATTAAGAATAAGTTTGTGCTTTTCAACAAATGAATCTTATTAATGTTTAAAGCGCGCGCGCGCTAAATTGCTAATGTTATATATTACCTCTATTAATTCAAAATATATTCCTATTTTTTACTACATTATTTGCTAAACACATTCTTGTATGAAGAAAAATATGCAATAACAACTCATAAACAAGTGTCAAGAAAATTCTTGCGAACATATTATAAAGAAACTTATAATAAAATAATTTCATAAAATTTAACATAATATGCAATTAATATGTGCCTGTATTTTTATACAAATGCATCACTGAATCAATATATTTATACATAATTTCATAAATGATTTCATTACATATTAAGATTTTTGTGCGTGTGTGTGTATGAACACATGTATCTTACGTGAAATATAAATAAATAAAAAGGAAATATAATATCTGCTAACATGGAGATTTGAAAGCAGAGAATATTATTACGCAACTTCGATTTTTTTTTAATGCAGAAAGATATAATTATTTAGAAATATAATTAAAAGGCATCTTTTTATCTTTACTACATAAAGATAAATAAACAAATTTAAAAATTTTCTAAAACAAATAGAGATACAGTATATAATGTCGGTAGCATTAAGCAATAACTCAATCTTAATTATTCAAAACAAAACATGATTATAAAGTGGTTTAACATTAATAACGCAACCTTTTCCTATATATATTTAAAAAATTAGTATAATTAATAAATATAAAACTTGTAGTATAATTTTATATTAAATATGTTGTTTATGTATGTTGCATTTATGCAAAAGTAGCAACTTAAAAAATTTTAATTAAAAATACTATTGAACTTACTTGATTTACTACAGAGTTCCTATGTCTACCTTCATCATCGGCACTAATATGAAATCGCCGTTGAAATTCAGTAGCTGCTGTATCCAAATTACGTTGTTCAACAATTCCACTTGTCGCTGTTGTATCTCTGTTACAATAACATTTTGAAATATAGATACTATAAATATTTGAATGAAATATAATTATCTAATAAACACTGTATCACATACGGTTCTGGTCGTTCCCATTGTGTAAAACGCGCTATATGATTAACATAGTATGTCCGGCCATTTGCGTCCTGTCTTTCTTCCCAGCCCGGTGGTAAGGGCCTATTGACTATCGTAATCTGTAAAAGTATTTTAAAATTTTAAATTTCGTAGAATTATATACAATTGCTTTAGTCTTATTTTATAAGTACGAAAAAGATTGAACATTTATTATAAAAAATGTACATTTTAGTACAGAAAAGTTATTATAACAACAATGAAATTATATTATATTATGTACATACATCTGCACTTTGCTCTACTGGACTGTTATTCTCTGGCTGTACTAATTCCCATCCGCCTGAATCAGATACGTCTCCGTTGTCATTTTCAATACTAGTTGAGTCGGAAATGTATGCATGATACAGTTCCAACGTTCCCTTAACTCGTGACCGCTGACTGGAATGATTACTAGCCATATCCTCATAAGTTATTTATTTTGCATTTGCAAATAAAAAAGTACAAAGCACAAACAAATTTCAATAAAACAATATTAATTGGATATTTTTTTTCATTATATAGTCAAATTCAAATTATATACATATTATATTACTGCAAATTGAAATTAAAGCGACTAAAATTATAATTGATAATTTATCCATTGTGCTAATTGATTAGAAGTTATAACATATCAAACTTATCGCAACTAGATGTAAATAATGTAAATTAGATCAAAGTGTGTAATATACAAAATTAAGTTGAAAAATATGTAGCACGAAGCAAAATCGTCAAAAAATACTTACCTACGTGGACGAAGTACATAATTCCTAGCAGGAATAGAGCGACCTTCTTGTTCTTTTGGTAAATTAATCAATGTTAACTCAACCATACCAAGAAAATCATCCCTTGTCAATCTATTCTCATCAAAAACTTGTAAGACCAATTTATGTTCTACTGGTTTAACCTGCCAAAAGATAGTTCATGTTAATAATATATTTTACAATAACACCAAAAATTTAGTACTTTTTTCAAAAATTCTTCCTCTTCTTATTCCACTTACTCTAAATATAAACTCTTCTTCCCAGACAGGATTCAATGTCTTCTTCTTAGTTCTTGTAAGTGCAGAATCCACTGTCTGATCGCCATTTATTGTGTTTAAGTCCACACGTACATAGGGATCACTTGCACCAAAAATATCTTTCTTAGCTAAGTGATGCCCAGCAATTACTTTTAACCTCAGCTTGCTCGTTTCGTCTCTCTAAATAAATAAATCATCTGGTATAACAATCAAATGTCAAAATTATGCTCCATTATTGACAAGTATCTTCAAGTTAGTATTTGATGACTGATATAAATATATATGTTTATATCATTATATATATGAATACAATTATATATATTATAAATATACAAATATATAATTCATAATACCATTAAAAGTACAACAAATACTGAAACGTAATTAAAATCTACAATGTTTTACCACAAAATATTTGCACAATCATATTTCAAGCACTAAATTATAAAAAGTTCCACTTTTATACAGATATACTACAGAAAAATTATCAAACGATATCTCCTCGATTATTATCATAATGGCAGACAAGACTTTCTTGAATATTGCACAAGATATATCGCCAATAATTACATCAAAGTTACGTCGAAAATACTTCATTACAACAATAATGAATAGTAAAATATAGTATCGATAATTAATGCGCCATTTGGAAAACACGTGCGAGCGACGTCGTTAAAATACTGCTACGTTGCAAGAGTAATTTAGAATTAACATCGCGAACTGATATTTTTCTGGTAGGATTACGATTCTGTCATTGTCATCGCGATACAAGATGTTGGTCGGAAGGCATCATGTGTATATCGATGAAACCGTTTCGTGGAAGGGAAAAAAAGGCCATGATAATAAACAGCCGTGCCCGAAAGTAACACTCGTTCGTTGATTGCACCTTTATCAGTCGTTCTGAAACCCAACCTGTACTTGTCAAACTGTCAAAGTGGAGTTACGTACGGAATCGGCATCGACTCCGATCGTCGGATTATAACCGTAAACATGTTCCTCTGCCATTAACGTTACGTTTGCTTAATTGGTACCTAATCGCCGACCGCTCTCTCTTGCTATTTAACGGACCTCACAGTTTCTTGTGTGCCATCAAGAAACCTATTTTGTCCTAACCCCCCTCCGCGACTATTGCACGATCGAGACGGATGTGACATCCTCACTTCCGGGTTCAAAGATGGCCAGCCATCTTTTAAATATTCAAAACACGAACCCATCGCACTCGCACTTCACATTTATATCTTGCGACACATAAATATGAAGAATCTGCCCAAAATTTTTCTTAATTTCTTTAAATCTCCACCATACAATTTCCTTTCTATGATAGAAATATTATTTATTTGTCAAGAAACGCGATAAAAATTGAAAGTATAAAAGTTTTACAAGAAAATTTATAAAACAAGATGCAAATTTTTTAAATGTATATCTAAATTATGTAAATACATTTTATTTATATATTAAATTAAAGTTTAATAAAATAAATTAATTTAATATTAATATATGTGCAGCTTATGTAAGAAAATTTAGAATACAAAAATAATATTATATTTTATTTATTTGAATTAAAAATTAAAAATGTATTAACATGAAATATTATTTTAAAATTAATTGCCAATCTAATACTTTGAAAATTATTACAAAAATTTATTTTTATCTTTTGATTATGGCATGATTCAATCTTAAAGATAAATCATAAACAATGAAAAATCACGATAAGATTAAAGAATTAAAATGTTGAAAACTTTAAAAAATAGAAAAAACTTTTAAGTAAAAAATAGTTTGTAGTAAATTTAAAAATAAATAATTTATTTCATAAATAATTTATTTATTTTTTAAATTTAGATATCTAAATTTAAAATAATCTTAAAAATTGTGATTATTATGTAACGTGAAATTTCAAGTATATCTATAGTTACAGTATGCAAAAACTCTTCTATAAACAAATTTCAAAAATTCTCATTTTTGTTTTCTTGTTTTGTTTCCAACGTAGGAAGAACTTGATTACATGAATCAGGAATATCAACATTGACTATGTTCGCACAGAACAGAGAGTTAATCATGTAACTTTTTCCCTACAGATGATTCTACATTAGTTGCAAGCTGATCGCAACTTTGTTGCGACAACCAATATGAAACGTTGATTTCAAAATGCAAGCTTCAGATTGGCTGTCGCAACAAACTTGCGATTAATGTAGAACCAGCTTAAGGCAAAAACGTGGAAAGTAAAAATTTTTTATACATATTACATATTACATGTCATATATCATGCATAAAAATTTTCGTTTTTTATGTTTCCGCTCTAGAGAAAAAGTTATATACGTAACAGTATTCATAGTTTGATTTTATATAAGCCGCAGACAAAATTTTTGTAACAGTAATCTCAAGATGTGAACTTAAGCTGACAATGAGCTAATCAAGATGCTGCTTTAGATCTACGCTAATCTAATGGAAATAGAAATAGCAGTAAACTTATCCATAAGGAGTTTCAATCAGTTAAAATTTACTTTATTGCTATGGATAAGTTTACTGTTATTTTCATTTCCGTTAGATACGTAGACTTAAAGCAATATCCTAATCGACTCATCGGCTTAAATTTACGTTTTATGGTCACTGTTGCGAAATTTTGTGTGCGGCAGCCCTAAACATTCTTAAAATATAGCCATTTCATTGGTTGGAGATAATCTTAAGATCATTTAAAATCTATTACTCGTATCTTCATAATCAGGCCTTATATTTAAAGCTTCCTTAAATTTACCTTTATTGTTATATTGATATTGTTACGAATTACTTCATTGGCTGCTGAACCATTTTTCTAAGAAAGAAAAATTTAAGGAAGCTTTAAGTACAAGGACTATGAATACGGGCATATAAGTCCGGATCTACAATAGAATATATTTTAAACCTTAAGCCATAAGTAAATGGACGAATCATAAGCCGATATTCGATTCTTTTAAGGTTATCTTAAGTACAGCCTTAAAATGTCATAAAACAATTAGAGGGCCGTATTAACATCTTAAGATGTTATTTATTAAGACAATCTTGAAATAAGAACAGATTGAATACCCGCCGCTAGTCAATTATTCTCTTCGCATTTGACTGTAATTAACTGTAATCAATTTCTTACGGCTTAAAGTTTAAAACAACTTTTATATATAATTATATAAATCCGCATTTTATATATATATATATATATATATATATATAAGACCTAAAATTAAAACAAAGAATAAAATAAAATAAAATAATAT
>NW_012130082.1:1005926-1020705 GCF_000143395.1 Atta cephalotes
AATAAATACTTATAATATTTATTAATATTGTGTGCTCTCTGATCTCTCTCTCTCTCTCTCTCTCTCTCTCTCTCTCTCTCTCTCTCAACTTTCATATGTAGTATGTTTCAATATCTCACCACGGATTCCGACAGGGACACTCGATCAAATTGCGAATTGATTTCTGCCACACGTGATGCAGAACGATGTTGTGCGGTCCATGTATGGGCGCGTCTTCTGGGTGGGTGTGAATCAACACCAACATAGATTGGATATGTCAGCGTGCCCGGCATTTTTCGTTTTTTCTTTATGTCCTTCCAACGTCACTAATCTCGAACTTATCGACTCTGTGCATTACATTATTTTCTCATTTAGACACATCGTTCTCATTTAGACACATTTTACAGCGTTTGCAACCGCAGTGAATTTGATCATTCCGAAAGCGATTATTGACATTATACACATTTTATCTTTGGTTTCTGATGTCGTAATAGTACTTTCGGGTTAATCGATCTCTGATCAAATCCACGGTTGAAAATGCTGTTAGATTATTTTAAACTTTTAATTACGTTGGAGAAGATTTATTAATGTGTATAGTTTGTGCATACGTCAAGATTCCTTCGAAAAGCGCATTTTCATTGTTACGTTTTAATTGTTTCGTAGAAATATACATTATAATTTGCTTCTCTTTTACACATAAGACGTAAACATTTGTTTTATACTGCATTGATTCACATTATTAAATCTTTAACTAATAATTATTTTCAAGTTTTTCAAGGAAATTTATTTTTACAATCTTACGTCATTTAACTCGTCACTGTAAAAATTTCAAATGATAAAAATTACAAAAATCTTTACGAGAAACTTAAAGAAAATTATTTAATTATTTAAATCAACTACGTATCCATTATTTTTCACAAGTTATGTAATAAATTTCCAAGTGTATATACCTATATAATTATTCAAACAGACACACGAAATACAATTCTGTATAGTTGGAACAATGACAGTTCTTATTTATATTTTATAAGTCTTATTATATATTTGTTATATGTATATGAGGAAATTATATATTTACATGAAATTACAGAACGGAAAAATATATAGCTATAATATATATATATATATTGTATATATGTTCCTGATCGATGAAAACAAAATTTCGACAAAGTTAAAACATCCGACATTTGGATGGCGTTGAATTTCTTATTCAATTTAACATTCGGTTCATTTTTAAGTCACATTATAGCACTGATCTGTGTGCACTTGTCACGATCTTTGCGGAAAGGGAAACGAACGTGAATATTCGTTCGTATTCAGACACTTGATTACTAATGCGAAGTAAATGCTAAAATTTTAGATAAGGCAGTATTGTTAATCATCGAGATAACATGCTGCGACACCCAGCTGCCTATTGTACGACAATTCGTCATTTCGTGTATGTGTCGTGTTTGTGTACGTACAAGTGGATAAGTAATCGTTAGTGTCTCTACCTGTCTCAAGTTCTAGCTTATTTAAGCAATAAGCTTTCTAAATCTGAAACTATCACATTAAATGTACCTTGTAATACGTTCAAATCTTTTACATAGAATTCATAATTCGTTCTTATTTTAAGACGATCTTAAATAATGTCTTAGAATGCTAATATATATCTCTCTGATAGATTTCCCAGACAACAAAAAGTTCAAAATCATGACATAAAACGTCTTAAAGATGTTTTTTTAGATATCTTTAAAACATCTTTTATACAATATACAAAATATATCTTTAAGAAATTTTATGTCTCGTTTTTGGAGATACATCATGTTATCTCTATGTGATTGTACTCAAGGCAATTTCAAATATAAGAATCGACTACGAATACCGGCCATAGAAAGTGTGTTCTATATTTCATTTATTAACTCTCGATATTCATAAAAGATGCTTTCCTTTTAGTGATACAAGTCGATACAAACATTCATTCTATCTTTCTTGGCATTCCATGAGTAACAAAGATAGAACAATATTATGTCGATTTATGTTTCAAATGGAAAGCACTCATACTTTCTTCTCCCCTCTTCCATCATTTCTTATCAACTCACTTAAACTGTAATCACACTACCAGATTGCTGGTTACGATTGCTAGTTAACGATTCTAAATTTTAACCAATCATCATTGCAACCCAAACAGCACTCAATATTTATAAAAGATTTACAAAATATTTATAAGGCTTATTTTAAATATTTTGTGAATATTTTTGTGGTCTTAGATTACATAGATCATAAACATTTATTATAAATATTGTAAATGAAATATTGTAAATCTTTATTGTAAATCTTATAGTAAATGTTATAAAAATACTTAATAAGACATTATAGTTCAAATAAAAAATATATAACAGAAATATTTATTTATATTTATCATAAATATTACATTAAATATTTAGTCTATCTTTTAATATTTCGAAAAAGCTTTATAAAATATGTATAAAATATATTTATAGCATTTCAAAAAATGAATAATAATAAATTATTATTTATCATATATAATTATATTTATCATAAATATTCTGTGCTGTCTGAGAACTAGTTTAGTCTTCCCTGCATGAGATTGACTAAAATAGAACCGATAACAGATAACTCGTAGTCTGATTACGGTTTATGCAGATTGACTTTTATTTTCATTCGCAGAATTATCAGAAAGAACTTGAAAGTTATGACACGAAGTATGCAATTTCGGCTATATTTATATTTTTTTCTCCCTTTTTCAATATCACGGTAAATTTTTATGCGTTAATAATCTCATTTGTTACTTTCTAATAACCAATATATACAGCACACTTTATCTCACAGATGTATTCCTGCGACCGTTCTCAATACGCTGAAATATTCTCAGAATTTATGGTTCTTGAGAATATCCCTTGGACATTTATGCTATATGGGAATATATATTAGTCTGTGAATACACAACTTTTATATTTTACTAAATATAAACTTCGATTAATTAAATGTATCACAACACACATAACATAAAAATGCGTTTAATATAATAACAATAAATTACTTTTTAATTACTCTGTATATGTTATAAATGTGTGCAATACAAAATAGATATTATTTCAAAATATTATCATCAACCTTTCGTCTGCCAATCTGAATCTTTTTTGACAAAATTTCACTCTTAAATTAAAGAAGATCGGTTTTCTCTCATAAAATCTCATTAAAAAACTATTTCATAATATAATAGATATGTTGAAAAATAACCATGAATTTTTCCACATTTTTTGAAAGCCTGAAACAGAAAAACTTAGATTAGATGGAGGGAGTAAAAAATATGATTTCACAAACGAAGAAGTAAATTATAGAGATATAATAATATGCTGATTTTAGTACCGAAATGAATCACATTTACTTTCAACGATACGATTTTATTGATAGTGAAGAAAATATTGTAGTTCCCAAACTGGATGTACTGGGCGGTA
This sequence comes from Atta cephalotes, assembly GCF_000143395.1. Taxonomy (NCBI): domain Eukaryota; kingdom Metazoa; phylum Arthropoda; class Insecta; order Hymenoptera; family Formicidae; genus Atta; species Atta cephalotes. The sequence continues at coordinate 1,009,367 of NW_012130082.1, forward strand.
GTGTATGGGCGATTTCGATGGTAACAGGAAAAGAGCCGGCATGGCCTCTCTCAGCTTTCTTTCTGCTTTAGGTATTTGCTATCATATTCGTTTTGTTTGGAACCACCTGCGTCCTGTCAAGTGCTGAGCATCGCCGGTCAAAACTTCGCAATGCGAAGTGAAAATCGCGATAGTGGAAAATGGGTTTCATCGAGGACACTATCGTGATTCTCGTAACACAGGTGGAAATTCGTTTCCACTACAAAAATCAGATTTATCAATACTTCCTGAACTGATTAAGGTTATAAAAAGAGTACGGTGCTCTATACGTATATCTCAAAATAATGTGAACAATTGTTTGTTTCGTTATTAACGTAAAATTTAATGTAAAACATAATATAAAATACAAATCATTTGGTTGTATTCTGAAAAGATTTCTTGTTATATTCTCAATCAGCATTAATTCCTTGCGGATTATTGTCTTTGGATTTTTTTCTCTGCATTATAATATATTTATGAAACTGTAACTGAATTGTGAGATGTATGTATTTTTGAGATTATTACAATAAATTTTGTATTTTAAAGCTTTGCAGTTTATTTAGTAAAATATCAAATCTATATGTATGTGTGTTTCAATACATTAATTATTTGTTTTTGGCAGATTTAATGTGAATAGAATCTCCATATGACAGATTCCATTTATTTTCATCTCCTGTATATTTCAGGTGATTTTCTTCTTAGGAGGATGGGTATTCTTTGTGAAGAAATTATTCAGAGATTATGAAGTTCATCATAGATTAGTTCAACTAATTTTCTCAACAACGTTTTCGTTGTCATGCACCATGTTTGAATTAATTATTTTTGAAATAGCAGGAGTACTCGACTCAAGGTAAAAAAATAATTCACATTCTGTTTTAAGATATGATATATTATTAAAAAAATTTTAAATTATAATTAATAAATAATAATTAATAAATGTAAAATACACAATATACAGATATTTATTTAGCAACTATGCATTTTAGACCTCTTCAGGGCCTAACAATAAGCACAAAAAGATAATAAATTAGTAAATGATTGCAAATAATAATGGCATTGAATGATGCATGTTTGCATTTTTTATATAATTTTTGCTATTAAATATCTATATGTTGCATCTACATGAGCTTTCATTGAATGCCTTCCATTTAGTTCTGTCTTTGTTACTCAAAGAAATATAAAGAAAGATAAAATGATATTTGTATTGACTTGTGTCACTAAATGGAAGTCACTAAATGGACATCCATTAGCTACTTTACTTTTCTTTTTATGATTTCTCAGTCTTTCATATTTGGTAATGATATATTGTTTTCCTCAGTTCTAGATATTTCCATTGGAATGCTGGCCTTTACATGCTTCTGTTTATGGTGATAGTCCTGATACCATTTTACATAGCATATTTTATTATCAGCAATATCAGATTTGGTATGTATTTATATTTTAACTCTTATTTCTATTGATTATTTTTGTTAAACATTTATATTAAATCTAATAAATCTTTTAATCTGTGCAGTAAGACTGAATCTAATACGGCCATTGACAGTTGTCATATATCTTTTTTATCTCTACCTGTTTTGGAAAGTGGGTGATCCTTTCCCCATACTGAGTCCCAAGAAAGGATTGCTATCTATAGAACAAGGTGTCAGTCGAATAGGTGTTATAGGTGTCACAGTAATGGCCCTTCTGTCAGGTTTTGGCGCTGTAAATTATCCATATACTTCAATGACTTATTTTATGCGCCCAGTTTCTTACACGGATGTACAGTCTATAGAAAAACGATTGTTGCAAACTATGGACATGATTATCGCGAAAAAGAAACGAATTGCATTAGCCAGAAAGGGTGAAGCTGATGGACAAACCGAAACTCGATCTCGATTATGGGGAATGTTAAATCCATTAGGTGGTACAAAGGGAAATCAAGAAAGTATATATTTTCTTTAATTTTGCAAAGAAACTAGGAATACGATTTATCTTAATAACAAAATATATATCGTTTTATAGGTGTCAAGCAATTACAAATCGAAGTTACCGCTTTAGAGGAATTGTCACGACAATTATTTTTGGAAGCGCATGACATACAAAATGCAAGAGAACGTCTAGAGTGGGCTGCCACTTGGCAAGGAAAATATTTTAATTTCTTGGGTTATTTCTTTTCTTTGTATTGCACATGGAAGATATTTATTGTAAGTGTAATTAGTTAATGATTTAAATTATCTTTTTTGAAAAAATAATACATAACATATTTTTATAGTCTACAATCAACATAGTATTCGATCGAGTCGGCAAAAAAGATCCTGTAACTAGAGGAATTGAAATTGCAGTGCATTGGATTGGTTTCAATATCGATGTTACGTTTTGGTCGCAACACATTTCTTTTTACCTCGTCGGTTGCATTGTTGTAACGTCCATACGTGGATTATTGTTAACTTTGACAAAGGTATGTAAAATATATATAACAATTATATACCTCTTATATAGTCATTCTGCACTTTTTAATTTCTATAAAATGATTTACATGTATGTACTATCTATCTTATACAATAAAAATTTCTAATATATGTAAAACAAGATACATATGTAAATACAGAGTAAAAAACATGAATATTGATTAATATTTTGTTGCCTCATCAATTTTAATAACAATACTCACTACCGACTTTTCTATTTTAGTTTTTCTATGCCATATCTAGCAGCAAGTCGTCAAATATTATTGTACTTATACTTGCGCAAATAATGGTAAGAATAGCCTATATAATGTAAGACATGTAATCCTTATAGAATTTATTCATATTCCAAATTTCATGGCATTCTCTTTTTTCAGGGAATGTATTTCGTATCTTCTGTACTTCTTATGCGAATGAATATGCCAGCAGAATATCGCATTATAATAACGCAAGTACTAGGAGAATTACAGTTCAATTTTTATCATAGATGGTTTGACGTTATTTTCTTGGTATCAGCGTTATCATCAATAGTGTTTTTATATTTAGCTCATAAACATGCACCAACGGAACGCATATAACGAAATAAAGATACTTTTTATTGAGAGAAATCTCATCAGCCTTATTTTATGAATTTATTTAAAATCTACATTTGATATTTTGGTAGATAAGTTATTATTAAAATATGTCATTCCTGGCAGAGAGAATAATGAAACTTTAAATGTATATATTTTTAAGTGTTATTAACGTTTTTAAATTATATACATAAATGCTGTCGACATATAACATTTTTTATTGTGATGTGTGTAGCCTGAAATATTAATCTTTATTTTTAATTTTTTTATTAAATCATAAAATAACTAAATTACCGAAGGTATCTGTAACTTTAAAAATGTTATACTGTTTATATAGTTGATTAATCTCAGGAAGCAATTGGCAATCATTTTATTGTTACAATAACTAAATTGTATATTTGTTCTAAGAAATAATCATCCAGATCACAGATAACTGAATAGTAATAGAAAATTGGCATTATGGATACTGAGTTGATAATGAACCCAATTCTATTGTAATAATTCGATGGTCCATTCCTCGCCCATATTTACAGCTGGTTTACGTATCGTTAATACATTGTTATGTGGGTTATATGTAGTTTCCAATGTTACTTTTCCCATACCTGTAAGAGAAATATATATTATTAAAATATAGATTTGTTGCACAACTGATTTTACTTCACACTTTAATCTGACTACTCACTGTGAGATTCCAATTGAGCAGATTTAATTCCTTGCGGTGGATTGGCTATATCTATTCTTTCTAGCCAGCTTTGTGTTTCATACGAAGCTAGTTTATCAATTAGAGTTGATACTATTTTATTACTGTCCAACGTTATTCTTAAATATAAATATTTTCCATGACGATATTCGAAACTGACTTCGTCATCAATGTATAGATTGCCGCTAGCTCTGCCATTACTATCAGCAATTATTATCAATGTGTAAGGATCATTTCTCATAGCAACTGTACTACGTCGTATTCTCATTTTTCGAGGGACGACAGATCCACTTTTTTGGAATACAGGAATCTTGTGAATTGTTACCGGTATTTTAACATATCCTCCTTTTTCATAGGCTTGCATTGTATCAATATCATACCAAGTCACTTTGCCCTCTCCTGGGAAGTAAACCGCTACTTCAGTAGCACTGGATTGGAATACTGGGCGCACGAGTATTGAATCACCAAGTAACAATTCATCATCGATAATGAACGTTTCAGATTCAGTTGGATAATGCGTCCATAAAGGACGTATAACGGGATAACCGTTTATTTCGTGTTCTCTAAAGAGTGTGTACCACAATGGCAGATAAGAGTATCGTAATCTTAATGCTTCACGAACTATTTGAGTAGTTTCGTCATTGAATGTCCATGGCTCACGCCTCTTTGTTTCAATGTGAGAATGCTGGCGGAAGAAAGGTAGCCATGTTGCAGCTTGATACCATCTAATGAACAATTCTGAATCTGGATTCTTGAAGAAACCTCCAACATCGGCACCACAGAACGACATTCCAGATATAGCCACTGAAAGACACATGGGATAACTTACACGAAGGTGATTCCAGTCAGCCATATTATCGCCAGTCCACATTGCTGCATAACGTTGTGATCCAGCAAAGAAGGATCTTGTTAAAATAAATGGTCTCAGAGAACCACCTGATCGACGGAACAAAGCATCATATGTCGCACGAATATACATATGTCCATTAATATTGTGAACGTCTCTATGTTCCCAGCCTCCATGATGAATAAGATCCTTTGGTGCCGTTATTTCAGGTCCATTAAACACACTTGGTTCGTTCATATCATTCCAAATGTAAACATCGTTAGTAGTACCATGAAATTTATCTAAACTGTACAATCCAGTATAATAATCAACAACTTTTGGATCGAAAAAATCTAGATACGACGAGGCACCCGGCCAACACCAACCCTCATAATCTTTTCCATCCCTGGTTTTGATGTAATAGCCCAAACTAGTAGCATCATTATGTAAGAAATAATTGTTATCACGTTTAATATGAGGGTCGATGATAACTACCAATTTTCTGCCTTTGGCAGTAAGATTGTGTATCATATCAAGGGGATTTGGAAATTTACGTGCATCCCATGTAAAATATTTTTTGCTATCAGTATATTCGATGTCAAGCCATATAGCTTCTAATGGTATATCGTGCGTATCAAAACTTTCGGCGATCGTTGCGACATCATCTTGATCATTATAATTCCAACGAGATTGATGATATCCAAGTGTAAACATCTATTTTAAACATAAAACACATTTTATTTTGAGACATTTCATAACTTAAAATTCTAATTTTTTACACTATTTATTTAATATACCTGTGGCAAAGGAGCTGTACCAGTTAAAACAGTGTACTGTCTGAAAACATCAAGTGGTTTCGGACCCAACATGAAGAATACATCAATCACTCCAGATTCTGACATGAAATGAGCATCCACCTGAGATTTCTTAATTGACCTAGATACAAAATTAACAATGCTTTCTACAACGTTATTATCTGCACTCGATAGAATGTCGATCCATGTTTCTGCTGTATTATGCCAAAAAACAGCCGATGATCTTTCTTTTCTGAAATATTACAAGAATGAAATTTACATAAATATTTTTCAAGAATCCGATAGCTCGTTAACTTATTTAATATGTTCTTACCCATGAGCATAAAGCAGCGGAATGGCACCATATAAAGACATACGTTCATTTGTTTCATATTCAAATACATCTAAATTATATAGTCTATATGGATCAGTAGATTTCGTTGATTGCAATGCTAGTGAGTCAGCGTGTTCCGGAATACCATAGGCATGTTCTGATCCAGGAAAGCTAAAATCCATGGCAATAGCTTCTGGTCCATATGGTTTAGCATCATGATGCTCCTTAAAGTTTTCTTCCCAAGCGCCAGGATCATTATCAGCACCATCACTCAGATATGTAGTATTATTTGTTCTTACCATTTCAGCATTTCCATCTTCTGGTCTATGTAACATCCAATAATATATATAATTTTATAGAAATCTTAATATAACAATTATATCTCCTAACAATACTTACTTTACTGGTTTTGTACGCAAATGCTCAAATCTCATAAGACCGCGAGCATTTGCAGATATTGTCAAAATACCTTGGGAATATAGTTCTACTTTAAATGGATTAATATATAAAATGGCTTTGTTCTCGCCTTTGGTTACAGTTATAGTTTCAGCAGTGCTCTCCACAAAATCCATCTCTACTGTTTGTGGTTGATCATGAAGGGCATATTCATTTTCATATTTGGGATGCAGTGGATCCTTTTCATTGATGTGTAATCGAAATGTGTTTTCTTTTAATGTGATGAGTTGTACCACGTAAGTGATACCAGTATCCTTATTAAATAAATCTACTATAATCATTGATTCATTCTGTACAAGTTTATCTGGCAAAAGTTGATATGGGGATTTTCCAGATTCCATCCCTCTGCATCGTCTACAAGAAATAAAATAAAGATTACATAGCTTTTTAGATAGCCTTTCAGATGATAATATTTACAATAGTAGATAATTCTTACCGGCAGAAACTACTCTGATCACATCTTTTGAAGTTGTCTCTGTTGACTGCATCGGTAATGAATGGAGAACATAGTAGTATTAACAATAGAACCAACCTGAAATATAGAACAAAATGAGAATTAAAATAAGAATAAATAGAGAACAAAATGAAAATCAAATCTACATTTATTAAGACACAATGAATTACGTTCTACATAAATCACAGATTAAAGAAATATTTCTAAATTATATGCACTAATAGACGAGTATTACATTGTGCTCTTTCACGTCCAGCTGGGTAACGACCTTAAGAGGAAATCCTGTCGGAAAACGCAACCACGCGACAATTTGTACAGCAATGTTCGTTTATAAAACTGTAGAGCTTCACTGTGGCGTATGGCGGCCGATATCACAGTCGTTCGGCGACAGATTAGATTAAATTGGCGGCCGGCAACGCGAAGAATTAATTGAAAAAAAAGTATTTATATCGGAAACAACATTGCGCGGAGGGGACACGTCAGCGGCGTATCAATGATCTGTGAGATCTACGTCACGATTTTATGCCAGAAAAAAGATAAACGAGGATCGCCGTGACCACTGAGAATGTCGCGCATGAACGATCTCATGTACGCCCGCGATAAATCTGTACTTTCTCAGTCCAAAGGTTAAAAAGCCGAAAATAAACTCACCGAATACACGAAGCCATGTTGAGCAAGTAACTACTGCCTTGGCGGCGCTAAATCATGCGACATTCGTGGAATTGATTTTACAGATGGCGCGACGAGTTATTTTGCGATAGTGTTCTTATAATATATTTTTGCGACACTAATTTGAATTTGAAATATAATTCTTTTTTTTAAGAGTATATAATATATAATATATACAAAAATATATATATATATAATTAATTTAAAGATATATAATTTAAAGATATATAATAATATAGAATCTATTTAAATAAAAATATTAAAATCATATAAGGAAATTCCCCGATTATAAAAAGATAATATATTATCTTATCATTTAATAAATTGTTATTATGCATAATTTATTGTTATCATCGTTATCATTTAATAGATTGTCATCATTCATAATTCGTTATCATTCGTTATCAAATATTTTAGATATATTCGGATAAAAATTCATTGTTTGCAAACAGTATAGATTTGCTTAATAATAATAATAATAATAATAATAATAATGAATTAATTAAAAATTTTATTTTTATTTTAAAAGTTTCAATTATCGTTCGTAATCTCTTGAAAGAGTTCATATACATTAGAGAAATTATTGCATTTGTGATTCATATTTTTAATATTTTAACATTTTATTTTAAGATTTTAATATTTTAATTTTTAATATTTTAATATTTTGTATTTCTACCGATTAATTCACTGCTTCGATCGTTTCGATGATACCATAACTTGCTTGTCGACAGATTTCGATGCAGTTAATACATTTCAATTGCGTTTACTGTGCTCATCTTTTGATTGCTTTTTATATATTTAGTTGCATAACACAAATATTATTCTATCTTTTGTTGATATTCAGTGAATAACAAAGATAGAATGGCATTAATTGTATCGATTTGTATCACCAAATGAAAAGCACTTTTTATTTCTTATCCCTTAAAAGAATTAGCGTATCTTTACGTCTCACATCGAGTGTAGAAAGTGCCGCTAAAATGGGTTCAATTACCCATTTGAAGTTGCCGCTTCGTCGATTGTTTCGCTACTCAACAACCGCCATGTTACATTTCGAATCGCGATTAGATACATGGTGCGTGTCGTGTTCGAATCTTTTTCGTATCTTTCGCTGTTGCTGTCTAAAAGAATCCCGTGCAAAGTATCTTTAATCCGAGTATCATCTCACAAATATTTCTCTCGAGACCCGTTAATCGCGTGCAATTCCTCAATGTCGTGATCTAGAAGTTTGTTTTTGTTCGCGTCGCATGCTCCAACATGCTACAACATGCTCCTACTCATCCAATGATCGCTGAAATAATAAGTAAAAGAGGGTGTTATTTGCCTATATTAAACAAGGACGAAATGATTCACGTGTTACATAGTGTGTCTGATTGTGTTCTTGCTGGAACCCAGAATCATGATGGAAGGATTACATGAGGCTTGTTCACGTCGCATGCTCCAACATGTTGTAATATGCTCCTACCATAGCTCTTACTCATTTCAACGCGCTTGATAGAATAAGTAGGAGTATATTGGAGCATGTTGGAGTTTGCGACGCGAACAAATCTATGGTGTGCTCAGTTTGCAAGCGTTTCTCTCTAAAATTAGTGTTCTCTGTCGTTTCTCTGCTTCTCGTTCCGCAAGGCGTACAACTGTGAAATGGGAAACATGGGACGGTATTTATAATCCGTTTTTATTTTAAAATCCATCTTAAATGTCTTGAGATGTTAATACAGTCCTCGGATTGACTTACATCTTAAGATTGACTTCAGACAGTAAGAATCAACTATTATTCGTATTTATAATCAGGCCTTATATTTAAATTCCTTCCTTAAATTTATCTTTAGATACTCTACGAATTATTTCATTGGCTGTTGAGCATCTAAAGATAAATTTAAGGAAAAGGTCTTAAGTACAAAGTCTAAATACGGGCATATAAATACCGATCTGTTTTGCGTCATGAATAAATAATGAATTTTTTCTTGCACGAGGAAAGATTCAGTAACTTCATAACGTGAAACAGGTTGGTATTCATAGTCGATTCTTATGTTTAAGACTGTCTTAAGTCAATCTTAAGATGTCAATCCGAGAATTGTATTAACATGTTAAGACATTTAAGATGATTTTAAAATAAAAAAACAGATTATGAATACCGCCTCATGTTTTGAGTTTCACGGTAGACTGCGCACTTAGAAACGACGCGGAGCAAAAGTAGATGTGGTTTGGCCAAATTGTAATCCTTCCATACTCAGAACTATGATAAGAGCATGTTGGAGCATATTGGAGCATGCGACGCGAACAAAATTTCGGAGTCGACGATGCTCTTTCGCATGTGCAGAATCGAAATCTTTTCACGTCGTTATTTTCACAACGCAATGGAAATTTAATCAAAAGTGCTCTTGGATCATCGTCAAGTATGTATATATTATTAGATAATTTGCTGTGTCAATTATTATTTCTTGCATTCGAATTATTAAACATATTTGGTTTGATTAAAATATTTAACATTAGCAAATTCGCATACAACGACGATTGTCGTTATTTTCTCAAGACAATCTTTGTCATATTGCAAATATATGTAATTTACATATAATTTTTATTTAACAGGTTTCATATTTGCTGAAGAGGATAGAGTATAGAGATTCTAACGTAGATGATATCTTTCGGTGAGTCTGCCACAAATTTTTGTATGGCATAGAGATATTTTATATCTCGATATATTTGTCGAATGTGTAATATGTTCATCTTGCTGTGTTTTCAAAATAAACTGTAAACTCGACTGCATTTAATTGTGCTCGATATAGCTTATTTAATTAGCACAGTAAATATACTTTTAATTACATACAAAAAAACAGTGCTTACTGAAAATTATTGCTGCATGCAATGTTGATTTATGACAAGCATCTATAACACGCAATTATGGTAATGAACATGTTATGAATGCAACGATCTGATGAACTTTCATGCAAATGCTAGGGAATGTCATTGTTTATATAAATTTGGAAAAAAACGAAACTGCCTTAATAACACAATTTATTGACATAATATTGGCATAATATTGACCCAATATTGTCTTAATATATCCTCCATATTGAACCAATGTATCGCAAATAAATTGCTATTAGGGTAAAAATTATTGTATTTTATCGACATTGTTTAACATTTTGTACAATATCGAAATAAATAACTTATTTTGTTTACGAACCTTCCGCATTACTCTTTCGGTTATTTTTTTTGATATATTTAAAAAAGGTGCGCACAATTAATTTTTATTCTTTAGGCAAATACTAAGCACAAATAAAAGTATATGTACCACAAAAACAATTAATAAAATTATTTAATCAATTTAATTGATTTTATTGGCAAATTAAGTAATATTCTATTATTTGTTAAAAGTATTATTTAAATTAAATATAAAATTAAATTCATAAATCTTAATTGCATATATAATATACATGTACATATATATTAGGATTGGTGTCGCTTCCTTTAAAAACTATCAATTTTTAAAGTAGAGAACTCAAGTTCATGCTCAATAATCCTGAGATTTATTTTCATTTTTTATATACAGAAATACTTTAAACGAATTTTTGATTTTTTAATTATATATTTACAGTAAGAAATATTAATATTTTATTATTTGTTATAAATATTATTTAAATTAAATATAAAATTAAATTAAAATCTAAAAATATATATGAATTAATATAAGAGAAAGTTTGTTTAGGACTTATTGTTAGTCACACAGACAATAATATGGAATAATATAAAATCAATAATATTAATGAAAGATAAATCACCGCAATACAAATAAATAATAAATCAGTCCATATTTATTTAACGTCGCACATTTAATTTATTAGAATTAGAAGAGTAATGCATTCAGTTGGCAGGGAAAATACAAGTTCTATGGTAATTATTATATATATATTATAGATTATAGAAATTTGGCACTCGGATCAGTTCACTTTTGGTGAATGTAAAAAAGACTAACAGTTTACCTCTAACATATTCATGAATTAACGAACGGGTTTTCTCTTTCTCTCTCTCTCTCTCTNCNTCTCTCTCTCTCTCTCTTCTACGTACTTACTAT
>NW_012130082.1:1020725-1040758 GCF_000143395.1 Atta cephalotes
TACGTACGTACGTTACTTACTTTACGGTTAGTAATAGTAAAAGTAAACTAACTACTTACTTACTACTATACTATGTATAACGTACGGTTACGTTCTTCTTCTCTCTCTCTCTCTCTCTCTCTCTCTCTCTCTCTCTCTCTCTCTTTCTCTCTTTGATTCTCTCGATAAAATGTCTTTAATTAGAATCTATTAATGCGTATGCTATGAATTCATGGAACAGTACGTTCTACATAGGAGTGTTGTACGCATTATAATATATTATATATATTATTATGATTGCTATAATCAACATTCACATTAGATTGTTTTATTAGATACGTTTCTAATTTTAAGAAAATTATCATTAATCCACTTTCGGCCAGACATTATTCAAGTTTCTGCAAAAGCGTATGAAATTTCATTCTCATCAATATTGTGATTTTATTAAGGCAATTTGAGTTGCTACCCGTAAAAATCCGCTTTTTTCTTCTAAGATCTTGAATAATTAATAGTGATAAAATAGAGAGGCATGATATATTTAAGAGTATCAGTGAATCTTTTGATAAAAGTTCAAAAAATGCCTTTTCAAATATTATTATTTTATTAACATATAAAAATCTTAATATCTTCCCTGTATTTTAAGAACAATTTTATTAATTTATTTAAATCAAAATTTAATTATTTAGTTTAATAAATTTATATTGTTTAACTAGATGATGTTACATGCTTCTGTATCATTGATATTAGCTTACGGTTCACTTAATGCTTTGAAGTATTTTTTAATTGGGCAATTAGAATAAAATTCTTTCTTCTGATTAATCAGTCAAATACTTCAAAGCATTTGTAGCATCAAGTGAATTGCACCTATTAACTCTTACTTAATAATTGTATTTATAGAAGTAACTGGAGAGAGGAAATTTAATTATAATTATTATTATTTATAATTATTATTAACTAAAGAAAATTTAGCATCATATTATTCAACTATCATATTATTCAATGTTAACCGAAAGTGGATTCATCGAGATTACCGTGAATTCAATAGTAACGTAACGTAAAATTTGTCTTAAAAATCAACGAACTCGTTAACATGCCTCTTAATAAATTTTTCTTAGATAATACTGAAATCGCGCACGCAACCCCGTTCATCGCTTATGAATTATGAACTCGTCGCGCATCAACGATTCGTAAAAAAGATTTACACTCATTTATGTAAAAAACAGCTTATAAACTTTGACTGTTACTGCTAATTCGTATTTAATATGTCAAATAATCGTCTTATTTGGCGTCGTCTAGTCTATCGCTCGCTAAAGCTTGCACAGAAACGAAACAGAGAATTGTGTATGCAATATTTTGTACGTTACGATTCTACGTAATTTGATTAAAAATAATCATCATAATAATTTGTGAAAAAATATAAAAAAACTTGATTTGTGGAAAACGACGTTTGAATTCATCACTTTTATTACTTATGATAACAATCTAAAAGAATTATTTTATCTTCTTATGACACGTTTATAAGAATCATAATTCAATGCGTATCACTACATAAAAATAAAATACATGTTATATTGTCATAAAAAGAGCGACTCGATCTTTCTGCATTTCGCCAGGCAAATATTAATTGTCGATTTATGTTTATTTGCGCAATATGAGCAACATCAAAACTGGAATAAGATGAAAAATGATTGTATGCGGGATTTATATTAAAGAAAAATAAGTTTGATAATACGACGGTATAAAAAGATATGTCGAAACTCGAATATAGCTGTTTATATAAATCCATTTCGTTTACGTTCTTTGGTGGCAAGTAACAAGTAACAGGAATATACATAGTCTCGATTACATTGTGTATATTTAATCATTATACAATACAGTGTCACAAAGTTCCTGTATTATCCCGATTACTCGATGTTTCCTGCTTGTTTACAGCTTAAGAGCGAAAGTTTCTTTTTTTAAATCTTAATACTTTGTTTTTTATGTGAAACTTACGATAATGGGGATCGATAAATGCCACTTTTATATAACGATCTTACTATCCTAGATTTACAAAAGGTGTAAAAATGGAAGGAGATAAAGGAACATAACATTTTTCTGAAAATTTGCACTCTAGAACGAGTCAGTATCCCGACGGACTTAGACCAGAATTGAATTTGTCGTAAAAGTCTTGCTTTAGTGAATTGGTCTGTCTTTTCAATCAAATGTATTTCAATCCGTCGGAAGGAGGGGACGTAGTGTAGACATATGAAAAATCGACGTGTGATTAATGGAAAGAATGTCAGAAGAGTCAGACATTTCTTAGGCACATTGAGCTCGTGATAGCGGCGATAGTCGTGACATTCAAAAAGATCTAGAGTTCCTGTTTATATCATTTTAGGCTAATAGTACACTGCGAACTATCCTGAATCGCGAATTATCAATCAATCCTTTTCGATCCATAAGTTTCTCCTATAATCTAAGAGACTCTTTGTTGTTTTCAATTAAAATTTAATGCATCGAGATCAGATGCCGACGAACTGAGTTTTCCACTAAAACATTGAATGTCATTTCTGTTTTTCGATACATGTTTGACGTGATAATCTTGGGCTTCAATGAACAATTGTAAACTTTGTCGCAGATTTCACTTTTCTTAGGCACATTAAGTCCATGATATCCACGATAGTGTTTTAATGAAACACATCAAGAGACGCTACGGCTTTCTTCGCGTAAACCGCAACGTGTTTCTCTCCTGCTAGACCCAATACTGATCCCTTCTCAGCAAAGGATTCTTCTTGGTCCTTTGAGTTGTAGCTGACTGACAAGGTAGATCAGAAGTGTCGAAACTACTCCATTCGTCGCTGTCCGCCACGCCATAGGGATATCTTGCGGATACGTCGACCTCCGAACCACTTTCCAGAGGGGTCAAGGGTATCACTTTACACTGAGGTAATGTCGAGGATAACATTGGCAAAGGCGTGCTGGCCGTCACGCTGTTGTGATCATTACCAAAAGGCTTTAGATGTGGAGTGGTAGGCATCAAGTGATCCGGAGGTCTGGGAAGTGGCATCACCCCAACAGCGGGCGTAGTTTCCGGTTTTTCCTCCTCGGCATGTTTGTATTTATTGTGACGACACCTAATTGTGATAATTACAACCACGCCGAGAAGGAACACGCCAAGCAACATGCCGAGGATTAGCAGATAATCATTGCTCATGTTCGGTGCAATCGCCATCTCGCCCTCGTGACCGACCGGATCCATTGGACCGCCCAAAGTGATATTGTCGTCGTCTATGTCGAGCTTAATGTTGAATTCGAAATCTCCCACTGCCGGCTGGAAAATAGACGCCGCGAGGATGAAATTGAAGCTGTCCGCGACACCGTCTATCGATGGTATTTTTCTACATACTAAATGTATCACCCCCGAGATAATTTCCTGGTGCGAAAAACGCGCGACTTCTCGCTCGCGCGCGCCTCTCTTCTCGCCGGATGACGAAGAACTTCTGATAATCCTTTTGATCTTTGCGTATTTTGGCTTTTTCACAATAGTATAAAGGGGATTGCTTGTCGTTAACTTTGCTAGAGGAGTCGCGTCCAGATATTGTAGAGTTATACGAGTCTTTTCGCCCGCCAACGCTGTCATTGAGTTCATGATCATGAGAGGTATGACCTTGATCTCTATACGTATGTGCTTCTGCTCAAAGCCACTTAATCGCGCCGATAATTCCAAGCTGTCGTTCGACACTGTCATGTCAGTCTGCATGAACATTACGCTTTTCGATTGCAGATCGGTCTGCTTGAACGTTGCCGCAGCGCCGTCCCGTACATACAATATTCCGTGTTTTGGATGCGTCGTAATTTCATAAACCACCAAGTCTTGACGTGCGTTTGTATCAAGCTTGACATTATTCTCCGAGATAAGTGCTACGTTTGAACCTTGCTGCAAGTTTACAGGACCGAGTACAGTCACATTTAATCGTATAGCTAAAACGTGAACATTAAAGACGGTATAAATTGGATTGTAAGCACCATCCCAAACTCTGAAGTAGAAAGAAGCAGTTTGTAACGTTCCATTATGTTCGTATACCACTCGATTAGAATCCACGTCGTATTGGGTAAATTTTTCCACAGGACGTACTTCTGAAGTGTTTTGATCAAATGGTAAAAGCAATAATCTACCAAAGGTCGGTCCTGAAATTACATCATATATAATTTCTTCTGGTGGAGTATCAGGATCCGTGGTTAAAAGGTTTTCCCGAGTGATGGTCTGATTTTGATTTTGCACGACCATAATATATGGGTTGTTGGTAATAAGTTTGAAAGGTTGATCGTTGATCGGCTCGATTACAACAGGAATACTGGTGTTGCAAAGTAACACGTGACCGGGTGTCAAATATAACGAGAATTGAATACGATCTTCCAGAGTGTCTGAGTGATCGTGATAATAAGCAATTTTTCCGCCCTCGATTTGCGGTTGCGTAAAAGTGGTCACATTTAAATCCGGCAGAAGCATCACGTGTCCGTGACTAGGTTGATGAATCAATCTTGATAATACCGCCGGATTCGGGATTCCAGCGTTAATTTGTAGAAATGACACAATGCCACTTATATTCATCACGACCTCTGCGGAGTTACCCTCCATGACTCTCACATTTTTCGCAGAAATATACCTATCTAAGCCTCCACTTGAAACTGATATATCTATTTGGAAAACCTACGATATACAAAGTATATTATTAGATATAAAATAACTTTTCGAAATTCTTAGTTTTGCCACTTTAGATATAGCATATCCAGCTTTTTTCCAATGTTTTTCCAATGTTTTTTCTATTACTTATAACTTTTTTATTAATAAAGACACATATACATTTACTTGATGACGTTAAATTTCTTAATTGGCATTTCAATTGAAAAGAAATTTTTTTACATGATCATTGTTATGAAAATTATAAACAATCGAATTATAGTTGGATGTTATATTTAAATGTATTGTTTCTGTAATGTGGCATCGAAGATTATTACAAAATATCAAACATGTTAAATTTCTTGACTTACTTAAAAATGCCGTCTTTTATTATAAATTATGAAATATGCGTAACAGAAAATAATATATTTACAATAAATATTAAATTATATTATATACCTGATTCGTTAAAGTTCCAGCGAAGTGTGTTTCGATGTCGAATATGAAAGAGTCATTGGCCGCAAGGTCCATGAACTGCTTAGTGTGCTCGTAAATTACTTTGCTATTGTTTATATCTCTCTGAGTAAATCGCTCGACCTCAAGCCAGACCCCTTCACTTGTCTCCATTATAACTTTGCCTAAATGAGGTCCATTTCGCACAGTGTATCTAATCTCCCTCGCTTCGTCAGAACATGTCGTTAATAAGAGCTTGTCTGATATTAATTTCCTAGTAAGGGGAAAGACATTAAGGGGCATATTGTGTTCAATGTTCAGACGAATTGGCTTTGTGGTGACCAAAATCGTGTAAGATTTCGTCGTGTGTACACCATCATTTAAAACGAAATTGAATTCACCATCAGATCCATCTGAAAAAAAAAACGTACACATTTTTATCATTTTATATTAAATATTGTATTAATATAATATTTATATTAAATATTATATTAAATATTGTATTAATTAAAAAGATATAATATTGCAGTTTAATTTTCTGAAAAGTAGTAAAATAATATTACAAATAATATTACAAATAGTAATATTACAAATTCATAAAATTATACATTATACATTTCTTTTATGTATGATTTATTATGTAATCATTAATGTTTAACATTATATTTCTCAGCAAATATTAACTAATAAATAACACAATTGTTAGTTGAAATTTCCCATTCAACTTACGTACAATAGATATGTATTATTATATTACAGTTATTTGTTGAATGGAAAATTATAACTAACAATTACGTTATTGTTAGTTGGTATTAACAAAGTTGTATTATATTATTATTAGTATTATTATTATTATTATTATTATTATTATTATTATATATAAAACTAGGGAAAATTCTAAAAGATAGCTCGTCTATTTAAATGAACAATATTTCTAAATATTGTAAATACTTACTCGTATGTGTGAATACGACTTGTGATTCATTGATTTGGCTCTGCGTAAAATTATAAATGTCCACATCAGGTGAAGTGATTAATGAGATGTATCCATTTCTTACTCCAGTAACATTGAATATTATATCGTATGGGGAAGTATCATTGTCTATAGCTGCTAAATTTGTCGATGTTAAAATAAGGGAACCACCTTGCCAAACATTTAGCTTAGTTCTATTCACTAACACAGGAATCTCATCATTAACAGGTTGAACAATAATCGATACATCAAAGGGCTCACTCATTTTATCACTAGCAGTAACTACCATCCTGAAGGAATCGCTCAAAAATTCATCTCCGTTGTGCTTGTACAGTATAACTCCAGCGTTCAGATGCTTTTGCGAGAATTTCTTTACCTGAATGTTCTTCGTGGAATCAAGAATCGTACCGTGCCTTGGCTTCTCTACTATTCTATAATCCGATACCTTGCCAGCGTAATACGGCGTCACAACCAAGAAGTTCATCTCACTTAGTATCACGTCTTTCCCTTCCACTACAGTAAAGCTCTTTGTCTCGACGTAGAGTTTCTCTGGCACTATCACGAAGTTCACACTTAGTCCGCGTAACCATGTAATACCATTAGTAACGTCTACAACAAAACGATCATTCGTCTGATTCATAATCGATTGAACGTAAAAGACACGATTATCGTTTATCAGATTCTGCTCGAAATGTTTCACAGCGTTACCGCTGTACTCTTCTCTCATTTCCTCGTTATGCTCATCGTGGATTTGTAACTCTAGATAGCCATTCTGCGGCCACTCTCGCATGAAATAAACAATTTCGGTTGGCGATATTTTGGGATGCATTATTTCGAGGCTTTTCTGATTCAACAGAATACTAGTGGCTTCCTCGACAAATATTGTCTTGTTATTTTGAATAATCAATGATTCCCAATAGCTCTCTGGATAGACTTTAATCGTGAACACACCCTCGGTATCTGCGCCCTTAACGAATACTTTAAATCTGAAAGTGTCTTTTATTAAGGATCCACCCAAGTGCTTATATAATACACTACCGTGCTTCAGATCATCCTCTGTAAAACCGTTTGACTCTCTGCCATGCTTCATCAATATACCATATTTCGGTTTCTCCCACACATTGTACTTTATATCCTTTTCTGTAACATACACATTCGTTTCTATCTCTAATTCTTTCGATTGGAGCACCACGGACTTGTTAAATTGAACGACCGAATCGTTGTTCTCGCGTAACCTGATGTATGGCGGGCTGGCTTGAATTTCAAGAACACCAGTCCTGTAAAAATGACCATCAGTGATACCGAATTCAATTTTTTCGTGTTCATCCCCTTGATGTCGAAAGAGTATCATACCGTCATTGATATCTTGTTGCGAAAATTCACGTATTTGTACCGAGGGATTAGTTATTCTGTACAATCCACTTTTTCGAGCATCCCTCCTGGTGTAAATAAGTTCGCTCGCTCTAGTACCAATGTCCTTATCCATGTATGCGAGATCCTTATTGGTTATTAATTTTTCGCCTTTCGACACAACGTGAAAAATTCTATCAATTGTGCGCTCTGGCGGATTATCATTTTTCATGATAATCTCGACTCGAAATTTCCCGACATACATAAAATCCGTGGAGTCCATGGACATTGCTACAAACTCGAAAGAATCTTCTTTAGTCTCGGAATCATCGTGCACATAATATACTATTTGCATCAATACATCTTCTAATGTAAAAAATGAGACATTTTTTTTATTTTGCGATATCAAACTATTCGCAATGGAGAGCCAACCATGATTTGGTTTTACCGTAAGATTGTATATCAAAGAGGATACATCGTATTCTTTCGGATTCATATGTGTGATTCTCAGAGGTACTTTCGAGCCTTCGTCAACTTTCAAATTCTCCGCGCCCTCCAGCGATTTGCTGTTCTTGCCAAGATAATATCGAACTTTCAAATTGGCATGTATGTCGACGCATTGAGGTGCGTTAACTTTAAACGTTATTTCGTCGAGGATATTGGAATAGGATCGTTTGAATAGACGGTAGCTCAGTCTATTGACCTCGATATCTTCCTGAGTGAAGGTATCAGTTGCCACCAGTTTACGGTCGAACAGAAATAAATTGCCATATTTTGGTCCCGTTATAAGAGTAAAAACAATCTTACTTGGTAATGTAACTAGTGGATTCGTCTGGTACTTCAAATGGTTGCTTGTGATAGTGAAGTTTGATGTATTAGTGAGATTAATAGGTACCCTTTTGGTTTCCTTTAGCTCTAGATCGATGAAAGTAATACGAAAGTCATAAGTCTGCTGAGTTTTCACTTCGCGCACACTTGCTTGGAATTTAAACTCATCCTGATTAGGGCTGCCGACGTTATGAAGGTAACGAACGGTGTGCAATTTCACGTCCCGACTAGTGAAATGGTCTACGTTTGCCCAACTGCTAGAGACGTCCTTCAATTTCTGCAAAACACCAAATTGTGGCGGCGAGACGACGTCGTAACGAATGTCGATGGTGTCGTCGTCCGAATTTGTGGCGAATGAGAGATTCGCTGGTGTCAAGTACGAGAACGAACGATGTACCACAATGAGACCAGTATTGTGCGTCAGCTTGATTTGCAACGGGTAAGCCGATACGCGTAAATATGCTGGCTGACTACTCTCGATGCCATCGCTCACTTGTAAACCCAACATTGCATTTGGTTTAGCTGAAAAATTAAATGTTTCGTTCATATAAAAGCTTTCAATGAAAATATAATCCTTCATATATTTTTCATTCCCGGGCATTTCTATTATAGTTTTGCAGATTTGAAATAAAAGGTATTGCAACAACAACATAAAAAGATTAACAAATATGCTAATTTAAAATACAACATTTTTTGTGATTAATAGTAATGAATTGTTACCGTTTCCACGATGCACATACGCAATGAGTCCTTGCATTAATTCGGCTTGCGTGAATGTGTCGATAGATCGAAATGGATAAGTAACTCTTTCGATGTGCCCCGCGTCAGTATCTGCTCGTAAAACCGTATAAATCAGCATTTCCGACGGAGTGTCAGCATCTATGGCCCATATTAACTCCTTGGTCAGTGTTTTTCTTGTACCCTGTGAATATCAGCGTTTTTCGCACATTTTATATTTGCCCGAAATCATCCGATGAATGTTGCACAGACATATTGAATGAAAGGATTCAACGAATTGGCGAAAAATTGCGCTGTTATTTTCGCGCTGACGTAAAACGCATCAAGCGAGATATAGCGAATACACACTTTGATATTTTATATCAATACATTCATTTAGCAATCAATTTTTTTATTGAAAAATAATTTGAAATAGTGAATCAATGTAAAAGATCTTGTTTTGATTTTAATATTACTACGCACTAGTTTTAACATGACCATTATTTTTGTTTGTACATTTTTGTAAGAGTTTAAAAAAGTAATTAACGATCAGATAATTATTATAACTACTTACTATTTACTATTTGTATTCGCTATATATCATTTCGTACGTTAAAATGTGACTGTAACGTACTTAGCGTATTGGAATTGCCCCGGTATGGATTAGGTTAAATGAACATATATATCATAATTATAATTTCCGTCTTAATATTCGACGCTTATTATTCTTCCGAGAATTTGCATCCAGATTGAAAGAAATATCCGTTATGCGCGTACATGATATACACGCGCGCATACCCTCGAGCTTACACGCACAGTTAATTAAGAACGATGACCAGCGCGCGAGCGAGTTAAATCGATTTCGTTGCGGCTAAATTGCCATGTTCTCCGAAGATGCACGAGCCACAAATAAGCTACTATTTCATATGATCTCCCCATTAATTGATTTAGTTGAGTGGCATGAACTGCTGGTTGTTTCGGTTAAGCCGAACGTAACGTGTTTCGAATCGTGCATTGTCGTCGGTGATGAAAAATGTATCATGATAAATATATTGCTGGGAGACTAGATAAAAAAAAAGAAGAGCTTACAGTTTATTTTCGTGTCTTACTTGGGCCAGACGCAGCACTTTGGCAGTTGGTATCTCAAGTAACGGGGGGTCATTGACAGGAGTGACATTAACATGAAGAGGGAACCTGAGGCGTCCTTGGAGGTATCCTGGAAGCGTATAGCCTGTCTCAGCCACCAACGTCAATTCCAGAATCATGCTATCCTCTGTGGTTTCGCTACCATCATGCATGTACTGTATCTGTTGGGGAAGTCAATTATCATAAGGATAATGCCATACATCATATCCAACACATAGCAATGTTCATATAGCAAATTCCGATAATTAATATGGTTTAAAAAATTACTTTTATTGTTAAAACGATTACTAATAAATCGCAAAATTGAAAACAAACAGTAATTGATCGCGTTTTTATACTCGCGCAAAGTCTGGTAAAGTAAATTTGTATTCGAAAGAAATCACTCGAGTATCAATAATCTGTTATGTATCGCAATATCAGTTAGAAGTAATCATACAACGAGGAATGTGTGAACCTTAACCTTGTGCTCGCTGTTTCACGAGAATCTCAATCGGCAAACATACACTACATCGTGCAGAATCAGAATTAATCATGGAAGAGCACGTCAGAGCACCCGACTCCGTGTTATCCTTTCTAGCGTTTGATCTAACACTCGAGATCGACCGCGGTTGAAAATTAATTAGAGCGACAGGAGTACAGGAGTTAAATCGTCGATTAACATATCAAGTGGGCGTCGTCCCCGGATGATCCGAGTCGAGACAAGGGGAAGACACGAGCTTTTTCCTTGTTCTTTTTTTAATGATTGGAAAACAATTGGCAATAAACAACAGACGCTGGGGCGGCGGATAAAAAGCAACCGTTACGCGATCTTTAACGAAAAACTATTAATGAGTGGTAGCGGGGGCGGTTTATAAATAGAGCACTGTCGCTAGATAAATTGAGTGTGGGTAACATGAGGAGCAGGGGCGAATGAGCGAGTGAGAGCAAGTCGGCCGACCCTCCATGTTCCCGCCTCTAACGATTCTAAAGTTAGTCCTTATGGCGCGTACTATGTATAGCAGCGCGTGGTCCTATGACGAACTGGAAGAACACATGATTTTCATGTTTCTCCGGCCTTCTATGGCCCATGCCCGGCCAGCCAGCTCTGACCGCGTTTATCACCTGATATTAATTAATGTCAGGTGCATGTCGATCGATTTCGTCTCTTATACATGCTTCCACAAACTTCTCGGTGATTTCGACTTTTATCGTAACCAGACAGATGAATTAATATTGTAGCAATCCTTGTGATTGCAGGCTTACAATCGAGCAACGAGTTTGAAACAGAATTAAATGTTAATTAAAGGATTTAGTAAATTGATGACTAGCTGATTAGGCGATTACCTTATCCTGATTGATGTCTTGCAACGTGAAGGAATGATCATTTCGGGATGTTAGGAGATCTAATGC
The DNA here is from genome assembly GCF_000143395.1 of Atta cephalotes. Lineage (NCBI taxonomy): Eukaryota > Metazoa > Arthropoda > Insecta > Hymenoptera > Formicidae > Atta > Atta cephalotes. The sequence goes on from NW_012130082.1 coordinate 1,032,221, forward strand.
CAACGTTCCGTAAGTTGGCGGTGTCACTAAGGTAAATGAGACATCAGTTTCTTCCAAGCCGTATTTGGCGATGTCCAATACCATCGCGATGTTTTCGTTCGTTACCAACACATTTTCCCCTTCAGAAACTAATATAGGACTCAAAGAGAGAATTTCCAAATTTACAGGGAGAGTAGTATTCGAGTACATCTGTAAACACATCATATCGATTCTTCATTCTTTGAACGCAGATATTAATTTTATCTCAATATTATCAACATCTATATGTTTTCTTATGTGTATTATAAATGTTATTAATGTTGAATTGCATATACATATATTTATAATATTTTTATTAAACTACTTATTATTTTAATAATAATGATTGTATATAGATAGATACAAATATGCATGTATATATAAATAATATGCTATATACATAATTTCTTAAATCTTTATTCTTAGATATCAGTGCAATAGAGATGCAAATAAAATTAAATAAATTACAAACATATTCTAAAAAAATGAGCTATTAGAGCCGCGCTAGTTGATAAATGCGATTTGTATATGTTGACTGGGATTGATGAAGCAATTAACAAATTTTTTATAAATATACAATAATATACAATAATATACAATAAATCCATGCTATAGTAGTGAAGCCAATGTATTTTTGAGTTTATTGAATCCATTAAGAAATCTGTAAGTCTTTACACGTACAAAGAAGAACAATATTCACTCGACTATTATAAGAGATTGTATTAGCCTATGTTTGTATAATTTTTTATTAAATATATCTACTGAAGATGTTAAGGATCGAAACGTTTGATAAAAAAATTTATTGATGCTTCATCAATCCCATCAATTACACAAATCACATTTATCAACTAGCGCGGCTCTAATAGTTCTTTTTTTTTTAATATATGTTTGAAGAGCTTATTTATATTGTTTTTGCAAAATTAAATTAAATTGTAAAATATTTCATATTAATTACTCGCAATGATTTAAAGACTAATTTATATAAATAATGTCTTGACTAAGTTAGCTATGCATCTTCGTAAATCCATACGCTAGTTGCTGGTGACACAATTAGCTCACAACCCTCGTCAAGTGGGTGGAGCATCATTGAAACTCAATTAAAATTGATCTACCTTATAGTCCTCAGCGTAATTCGGCTTGATGCATAGCGACTGGTCGCAGTTGCACCTGAATGAGTTGACACCCAGTTGCATGCAGGATGCACCGGATACGCAGGGATCTGCCTCGATACACGGATATCCCCAGACGCAACTCACAACAATACCCTGGCTGACCTTGACGTCTGGCAAACCGAGGTCCTTGTTGTCGAGGACCATGTTCCGTATGCAGCCTTTGTAACTAACGTCGCCAGATCGAAGACCCTTGCCTAAGGCTCGAGCGCGTTTATTTAATTCCGTGCCGCCGATGTACAATGTATCTGCCAGGTCGAGGAACCGATTGCCGCCGGATGGCAGAGCCATTGTTTTCTCATGATGATCAACAGCAATACCAAGGCCGCTCGGATTGAAATCCACAATTACGCTATGCCATTTACCGTCAGCTACCAAGGTACCATGTGTCAACTCGGTCGGGCCATTCCCTTTGTTCATCAATAGCCGAATCTTACCCTCGAACAGCTCGATGCCGAGGTAATCGGCGTAAGATGATTGTCCCGTGTTATAGAGTAACAAGCCACTATCGGCGCCGGTCTTCATCTCGAATTCCCATCTGCAAAGTCGTAAGATGGAATTGGCAGGAAACTTTGTTACTGTCCCTTAAGGATGGACTCGTCTTATATTACGGTCGTTACATGATAATTTCATGACACCATCGAGAACACTCTTCTAGATTATATTACTGATAAACCTTTGATAATAAAATAACGGAAAACTTTGATATTACATGCATTTCATCAATCGGATTTCGTTGATTTTTCCATATAATTCATAAACATTACAATAGTAATATTATTGGTAACAAAATATCATACAAGATGTTCCGAATTTAAATGTTAAAACTTTGGGAAATGTATAAGAGATAAACTAAGAAATGATAAACTAAGAAAAAAAGTTCTTTAGAGATATACTCGTTTTTGCTTTGTTTTGAAAAAAATCGTAAAATGACAAAAATAATTGCTTCGTTCTTGCATTGAAATATTATCATCGAAAAAACAATAATATTCCGTTTTCTGGTGGAAATTTTGTTTACATTTCTACCTTTCTCCTATAAATTCGTTAGTTATTCATCAGAAGCCATCGAATGAATTACTTCTGTTATAATATGCATTCTGATATTGAATATGCTGATATGGTTTCTGCAACGATAATGTCATAGAGGCGGTGCGAGAGTATGGACACTAATTTCTAGACAGAAGAGTGTCGGATCGGTGAGTCATTACGTTGATTAGTATTTGGCTGCAACATGAGCTGTCCGTACTAGATGCAATTGCATTGCAAAAGCAAGTGACAAAAGTGTAAATGAATAAGTAATTAATAAGTAATTAATAAGTAATTAATAGTATAAAAATAAAAACTACATTATCTTTTTTACAATTTTCTTTTTCTCCAAAACGAAATAAAAACGGGCATATCTTTAAAGGAGATTTTTTTTTTCTTAATTTATCGATTCCCTGCATGTTCCTGAAGTTTTGACATTTAAATTCGGGACACCCTGTATATGTATATCATGAACGAGAAACTTTATAAATGCATCGATTGATCAAACGTGACATCGTCGAATAATTTGTCATTTTTGTTGAAAGGCTATAATTCTTTTTGAAAAAATGAATTAAACTGTAATCAATAAGATATACAAAATTCTACAAGATTGAGATATAAAATACAGATACATATATAAAATACAGATATAAAATAGAGATGAAAATCTCGACAATTTAAAAATGTGATAATTTATAAATTATCACAATTTATAAATCTTCAAGAATATTATTTCTACAAGATAATTGTATGTTTTGCTCTCCGTTTAATCATCGTTCTTAAAACGGTATGTTCAGACCTTACTACAGAACGCGATTAAACAAGCGAAACATTATTCGTCGTGCAACACGAGTTAAACGAGCGAGGCAATGCAAACGATGGTAGCAAGAGGGGAAAGAAGATTGTTCGCCGTGAATTTATAATTGTAATCAAATCAAATTTCGCTCAGTCGACTTCTACCCGGAGAAACTTTGGGACGAGTGATTTTCGCATCTTGTGCGAGAAGACGCCACGACTGCTACGAACATGAAAGCCGATTATTTACTTCAGCGGGTGGATTCATTACTTTGCTTTTGAAGTAACATCACAGTGAAGTGCTACAATGGTGGTTACGAAAGCAGAGTAGACTTTCATTGTCATAACAGACAGATGCAATAGTATACAGTTAGGCGATAGTGATGTATATACTGGGAATTGGAATTACTATTGCGCGTACAAATACTAATATTATATTTAAAAAGTTATATCATAAAGTATATTGTATATTTTTAATTTATATGTTTTATTGTTATTAAAATTACAATATAACGTTGTTATTGATGTCACGATTATTATGATAGTCTCTTCTTTCTATGCTTTCATTATCTCTTATTGACGGTAGTTGAAAAAGTTTTATATTAGAATATGCATGTCATTAATTAAGCCCCAAGCAAGTTTAATTACATGAACCGTGGTGGTTACGAAAGTGGAATAGACTTTCATCGTTATAACAGAGAGATGCAATAATATACAATAATGCGATAGCAATGTATATACCAAGAATTGGAATTTAAAAAGTTACATCATATTATTATACCACACACTCTTAACATATTTATTTTATTGCTATTAAAATGACAATACAAATTATTAAAAATTATCGATATCATGATTGTTATGATGTTTTCTATTTTCTGTGCTTTCATTATCTTTTATTGATGACAGTTGAAGAAAAAGTTTTATGTAAGAATACGCATATCATTAATTAAGCCAAGTTTGATTACACAAACCATGATTATGTTATCGAAAATTAGCTTAACTAGAGTTAAAATTAATTTAACTCTATTAAATCCAGGAGTTAATGAAAATACCTGATATGTTAGTCAATGTCTTAAAGCTACACAAGGTTGTAAGCAAACAGGTACCTGCACGAATTGTAAACGCAATTAATCGTTTACCGTGCTGGAGGTACACTAAGGATTCTAATACGGTCCGCTTGTGTGTCTCTACATTCATCATCAGTCGATGTTTTGCTTCTGAAAGCGCAGTATAACGTGTTCGGTCTTTGTATGCTAACTGATACTCGTGAAAATTAAATTCCGTTCGAAACATTCCAGTGATTTAAATAACGAAAAAATATCCTATCGTTATTCCTCTTTATTTAAACTGATTAAATATACGAAAGAAAATCAAAGTATCTACATTAAACACGACAGTTCCACGTTTTATACGCAACAAAAGACAACCAATGGAACTAAATAATGATTTAATGGTGAAAAGTACACTTGATTTAAGTGGAGACAACTCGAACGTCTGTATGAATCATGCATACAAGTGACACTTGAATCTTTCAGATCAATTGAACTCAGAAAGCGCACGTCGAAATCTTCACGGTTCATCGACTTTACGATAGAACGTCACGGAAGGAAAACAGTTACGACTGTCCAAGTGTCCAGTCATCCATTCAGTTCCTCTTGACTATCTACTTATCCGTTTGTCGACGAGATCTACTGGGATGCACTATGTACTTGTTCGATGCGAGAGTTGGTTACTCTCAAACATTTATGTGAAAAAAACCGACTGACCTTTTGTCTCGCTTTTAGCCGCATTAACGCAACAGGTACCAACATTTATTTTCTTAGATAAGTTGAATTAAGGTACTACTCGGAACTAGTGCTTTTAATTCGGGACAACAAAAGAGCCTGAGTACCTACGACCGTAGCTTCTGTGAACGTACAAGATACGAGAAACCATGCGTGCAACCCCAGGATTTAACTATCTGCATGTGAAGGCCGGTATTAACCGCGCTTACTCGGCGTACACCGCATTCGTGTGAAAATGAAGTGTTTTTCTGCCTCTTAGTATACTCTCGAATAATTTTCGCTGGGCACAGCAAAGACACATCTGGCTCACTGAAGTTTTTACTCTCAAACGTGCTTAGCGTTTTCGTATTATAGCCGCGTATGTACGAAGGTAGTTTGAAAAGTTCTCGGTCTGACAGAGATGATGCTAGAAGTATGAAACTGCTATAATTTTTGACAAGTTTGATCCTGCAGAGAGTTACTGTCAAAATTTCAGACGGCGTTTATTAGTTCCTTTGCTTTGGTCATCTAAAGCAACCACAACTTTTGGTTTTTTTTTAAATAATAGATGAAATCGAATGTCGTGCAATAAAATACTTTGTTTTAAAAAGTTTAATTATATAAAGGTCAATAAAAATGAAAAACAAACTTAAATTCAACTTTGGGAGAGGCTTCACATTTTTTTTTTCAATTGATTGACAAATTGTTAACAAATGAGCTGTTAAATTTCGTACGTCCATAAATAGTGATGAACGTTCAGGTTGTCCTCTACCACTAATGACATTGAAAAAACCTGTAATGCCGTGTGAATGATCGACGAGTAAAAGTGCGCGAGTTTGCAAATATCTCAAATGATCGCGTTCATATATTATTATACATGAGCATTTACATATAAAAATGCTTTCATTGTGATGCCGCATTTGTTAGCAGTCCATCAAAACGTAGTAGTAAAATTGCATGAATTGAACTATGAATTGGTTCCGCACGTATCGTATTCATCAGATTTAGCTCCTGATTTTTTTTTCTTTCCAAACATAAAGAAATCTCGTAAGGAAAAGATTTGGCTCAAATATTAAAGTAATCGATGAAACTAGTGCTTATTTTGAAGGCTTAGAGAAATCGTATTACACAGACGGAATATTAAAAAAGTTATCGTTGAAATATGTGTATTGAGCTGAAAGGAGACTGTTGCAAAATAAAAAAAAATGTCAAATATCATTTTTTTTTTGTAAGGTCGAGAACTATCCTCGTATATATAAGCGTTTGCATTTTTGTTACGAAAGATTAATAACTAAAAAGATAATGTAAAAATATAGATTGTAAAATGTAATATCCTGCTGTAGCCACTGGAACCACTTCGAAATGCATCCTACGTACATTTTTTAATGTAAACATCGCTGGTCCCCATTGAGCTTTTAATTTATAAAAACAAAAGCTTTCGAGGTCGTGGTTCTATTCTGAGATACTTGAAGATATACTAGAATTCACGAAATTACAATGTACACAATCTGCTCTTGGGAGACTTGCAATATGCTTACACATGTTCACTTCCCTCAAACAAAAACGATGCATTTATATAGTACATATCTCGAAAATATTTTAATCCGTTTTAAAAAATATTATATATGCTTATATATATTTTAGACACATTGCATTTATCAACCTTTCTATTTTACTAACAAATACATCTTCTTTAACTCAATGTCACAAAAAACGAGCTTTAAAAAACTCGTTACATTTTTGATTAAGTTATACGCTTTTTTATCTGAATTTATTAATAACATTATATCTCCTACATTGACAGGATATTGAAGTTATCGTCGTACAGAATTTATTATTCAATAAAATTGCATTCTATCTGCGTGTACACTAGGATATTTATTCATTAATGTAAATTATCCCGCGACATTATAAATAGTATTAATTCCACAAATGATTGCTAGCACACTAAGTAGCTTTATAAGCTTTCGATCCAATCGACCGTTTCACTTCATTGAAGTCCTAGTGCCGCACTGAAAAGAGGGATCAAAGTGTTCCCATTGACGAAGCATTGCTGTCTGTCTCGTTGCAAGAGTTAACAGTGACGTAATTCTCGTGACTGAAACAGTTGTTTTCGAGTTCTTCGAGATGTAACAATGTTCTCATGAGTTTAATCGTTAAAAGCTGCACGAGGGATGAAAGTGGTAGGAGTCGCGTAACATGAAAGTCTTCCCTGACCGATGACTTGAATGCGGCCTGGATGTAGATGTGCAGCTATGTGCACGAGTATGCGAGTTATGCAACCCTGTCGACCTCAGAGAAACGGATTTCCCGCGGTATTACCATAAGATATTGGATTCATGAACCACGTAAATATATTTATTTTACATGATGGCACGATAGACTCGCTGTTAAAACTGAAATGTTGTCTTATATGTCTCGCAAAAAAATAGAAAACTTGATCGAGTTTGTGCATGAATTTTACAATGTCTTTGAAATTTCTTTAAAAATTATTGATTGTCCAGTAAATGCAAAGCCGTGTATAAATAATGACAAAGATAATTAAGTGGATTAAGATAATTAAGTAAATAATGCTGGGTTCGGTATAATAGCTTAGCGAGATAAAGCATGTTGTATCCTTTCTTGCATCGATATAACCATTATCGATAATGTAGTTAATACGGTTGCGTCGCGACAGTTTAATTACGTTTTCTACGGTCCCGTAGGTGCAACGATGATAAATGGAGGTGTATACATTACAACGGAAAATGGTACTTTTGGTATATACCTCGAACCGGAGCGCGGAATGGGGCGCGGAATGGCGACGAAGGCGCCGTCCTCGACAAAGCTGACTTCCGTGGTTCTCGTGGCGTCGAATTCCGGCGAACAGCCCCACGTTACGGCTGTTGCCTCCGACTGGCCCTTCCTCGACCTAGCGTACTCTATAACTTTGGCGCCGTTGTAAATTATGTCAGCTATGCATCCTCTCAGATAATCTGTATGACCTGCGAATTAGATACATGAAGAATTAGCCTAGCAAATTAATCTCGATACGTACGTAATGTCGACAGAAAAAACTTTGCGTAAAAATCATTACGTAATAGCAATATAAACTTTCGATGGATTTCCATTCAGACAAATCTGTAAAGTACACGTGCAGCGTGTTTTACAGTCGAGTTTTGCAGTTGGTGTCCATTAAACATTACGTTAATGAGGTCGTTATTGATTCATTTGAAACTCTACATAGAAATACAATTCCACGAATGATCGCGATTCTAGACGAATGAGGGCTTTTAACAGCAGCAAGCGTTATTATTTTTTTATTTCTCTGATTGGTACATCGTTAGTGAATCGAAGAAAACCTAATTAAAAGAGGAATCATTGCGAATATGCTATTAATCGCATTGCCACAGTCGAGAACACAGTCGATACATTACAAACGTTTCTTTAACATTCTTCTTGTTAAAAAAACTAATTCTTTCGTGAAAATGAACGATTGAATATCCGCTTTATTTGCTTGATTTAACTTAATTGTAACTGTTCTTCCTTATAAAATTTTCCTTATGAAATCCGATTTCACCGAGAATTTGAAACTTCCTGCTATGTAAGGTTGTCACGCGAAGATATGAATAATATATAACACGCACACACACGCACGCACGCACGCACGCACACACACACACACACGCACGCACACACACACACACACACACACACACACACACACACACACACACACACACACACACACACACACACACACACACACACACACACACACACAC
>NW_012130082.1:1041517-1048258 GCF_000143395.1 Atta cephalotes
GAGAGAGAGAGAGAACGGACAATGCTGTTTGTGCTGATCATATTCAATTTCGTTCGCGTCAATTCGAATGGAATGACCTAGTTGAATTTTTTGTCTTGCTACAGAGAAATGATTACCAGTCGCTGCGGCTGATGCGCCGAGCGTGCATTAAAGAGCCTGGTCGTTATCAAGCTGCTTGTGGCACGTATGGAACATGAAGAGTGCAGTCACTTGAGCATAAGACAGCCAAGTTACTCTAACTTAGTCAGATGACAGGAAATCATAAACACGACGAAAATTATTATTACACATATTATAAATGCGGATCCATTACTGATCTTATTTTCACATACAAAATACCCTCACGAATTTTTAAACTCTCATTTCTTGCATTTACATTTTCATATCTGTTTGAAAAGTATATATCAGCGAAATTACTAACTTTATACTGAGAAAAAATTCTGATAGAAAGTGGACGAATCAATAAATTCGGATCATATCAATCAGAATTCCAATTATAATGAACACCTAATTCTAGTCTGGAATTATAATAAATTTAACTACACTGGAAAAAGAGTTTGGTTACATTAGAATTCTAATTAAAAATAGACAAATCAGAATTTTTTGATCCAATCTATCATAATTTTATTATAATTTTAGTTGAGATAATCAGAATTCTGATTGATATGATCAGAATTTTTCATTGATCATTTTCAACCAGAATTTTTTTCAATGAATTTATCCATTTTCCACTAGAATTAATTAATTAATGCAAACAGACTCTTTTTACAGTGTAATTTATTCTTCTAATTTACTTTAATATCTCGCGATAATATTTTAATCGTAATACTATGCTTTAGTATAGATATCTTTATTTTTTCGGAAATACTTGAGAAATAATAGTACGATTCTTTTTCTTAAAGCTTTCGGCGCATTTTGCGACAGATTGAAAATAGAAAGGAATATCCCCGCCTTTTCTTGGTCGTCCAACTCGTAGTGTTCTATGACCGGTGGTGGTGGATGTATTGTCAAGCAGAAGAACGTATAATCTGGAATTTCGCCGCAAAGGCGTAATACACCCGAGCGTTGTAGCCACAAGAGATGGAAGGAGAATTTTCCAATCGCCGTTTCTCACGGGAGACGTATCGCGACTTCCAATTTATTCGTGGTGCAAATAGAATCGCGAGCACGGTAATGAAATTAGGATCGACAACGAGATTATAAATACGATCGACTTCACGAATACATTTTACGATTGACCGAAGTTACAGTGGCATTGATGAAGTACTGCTCGAGCGGTACATCGAACAGTAATTACGACCGTTTCTAATGCACGAGACGAGTCTCGTTCCATGTTGTGCTGTTCACACAACGAAAACAAAAGCAAATGTTTGAATTACATCCCCATCCGTGCGATTTTGTGCAACGCGTGCTCCCGGTGTGCTATTATTTAAGCCCTCTGCCATTGCGGAAATACGAGACAGCGCGTATGTCATACTTTCGATATAATAATATCGGCCACTGTGCCATTGTAATCATCTGTTTTCACTCATTGTCACGATTCAGCGCAATGACAAACAATTGATTCACTACTATATAGTAAAATCTATTATTCGAGGCAACCATCCAGAAGGTGCTCTGTGACACACTTTTAATAATCGATTTCAACAAATCCAATCTATAAGTCGAGGAAATAGTCGCAATTAAAATTATTCGTAATTTTCTTGTTATTCAAACCTGTTGATTGTTTTTTAATTAATATTGATTTGCAGTTTTTGTACAAACAAATATAATTTGTTTTGTCCATCTTAATTTATTAATGATGTTTTACTGAATTTCATATTTCCTCTGCAGTTCGTCAACTTTCCATTAATATGATTGCTCTGAAGAGTACACCAATAACCACTATAATTCCGAAGGAAAAGTCCACAAGAAGTTTTTTAATTTTCTAGAAAATGTATATAAAATATATCACGTGCCATTTCTGCCTTAAAAACTGCCATCTAAAAGTTAAAAATTTCTTTTAAATATGATATATTACGCCATTACGGAATGTCACAGATTTTTATAAAACATGAAATAAAAATTGAAACAAATATTGAAATATTTCCAGATTTTCGAACATTATTATCTTAATTACTTTAAAAATATTTTATTTTTAAAACATAATTTTTTCTTAAAGGTATTAAATTCTTCTCTCTTGACTTTTTATGCTCCAAAACTTTTAATATTTAGAAGCTATAACGACATACTTTAATAACGAAATACGACATAATCTTCTTTTATTTCCATTGTATCTTCATTCTATCTCGTGGAATTATCATTACAGAAATCATACCTGCCGAAACAATATTGTCTCGACAATGCCGTCGTTCTATGTAGGTTGACATAGTTCTCGTTGTAATTTCGTTGTCCATAAGTGGACTTGAGTATAAATACAATTCCGGGAAATAATTCATCAAGATTTCATGATCATATAAACTTATTTCGTAATACAGCATCATTTTCTGTTATATAAGTGTATTTTCAATATACAAAATATATACATGATTCGCACAATATACAATATTATACCCCAGATTTTAATAATTATATATCGTTTCTGTTAATTTAATAAATTAATCATGAAATTAATAATATTATATGAATAATGCACGGAATCCATCCTCCGAATTATTAAATTGCGTTATTTATTTTACATAAGGCACACAAATATCGATAATCATTTCTTTATTTTTTTATCAGTATTTATTAAATTATTAAGCTTATTAAATTATTATATAAAGAATTATTATTATATAAAGAAAGAAAATATATTATAATTAAACAATAACAATAACAATATTATGTTTTAACAATATTCTCGATACTAATTAGAGTTGACAATCTTAATATTAAAAAATATTAATTCATACAGTTGCATTTGCACATACATCGATTTTATATCTATTATTGATTTTTACAATGTAAAGACTAATTTTTATTATGTTCAGCTGATTTTATTCTTTTTTCTCATATAATTTCTAATGTGTCATTGATAAATAAATATGGCAATCAGCTGATATACACAAATTGATTATTAATTATAAATTTAATTACTACATGATTATTTAATGCTTTTTAATGAAAATTTGAATAATTGTAATAAATTGCTTCAAATAAACAAATTATTAAATTTCATACTGTATGTATTACAAATAAGATTTATCTTTATTTTATGACAGGAAAATTAGAAAAATTAATTAGTATTTTTTGTACCATAAAAATTAAAATGGTATGTTTTTAATAATAATATATCAAAGGAAAAAAAATATTTAATTTAATTTTCTTTATTTATTAAAATCATAATTCGTGAATTATTTATTAAAATCACGAAATTTTATATCTCTTGAAACATGAAAATGTGAAATACGTGATAATAATATATTAATTTCCACGAATACGTTTTCGAAAAGCAAAAATAAATTTTATTCTTTAAACTCAGAAAATTATATATATAGAAAATAACGTACGATAATAGGTTATCACCACAAAATAAAATTATAACTTGCAAAACATTATAGAACAATCTATTCACATATGTTATCGTTACATGAAATGTTTTAGAGCGACAAATTGACTGATACAATCATCATATTTGTTTTGATGGCAGACAGCATGTTGTTATGTGTAAAGTCGTACGTTATCATTCATGCGGTAACGCTCGAGGGAACAGATAGCAAAGCAAGTGGCTCTGTGTATCGTCACATAACACCTCGAAATGCGATCAAGATTCATTAAACGTATATAATCATTTCTTATAATAAACGGCTATCGAATTAGACCGTTAATTAATTTTTGCAATAAAAAATTCGTAAAAACGGAAAAGACTTGAGGCGATGGGCGAGAAGAATAAATCATCATCGAGATATTTGCAAATAATGGATCGTTCCTCCATAAAATTTTGTATTCTTCATAAAATGATGAGATAGGAATACGTCTCGTGTTTCGACTCTCACCAATTTAAATGTAATTTGCTCGCCATTTCCATATCGCGACCGCAGAGAGTATGTGATTCACTGAATCAAATGACTCAAATAATGAAGAACGTGTATATAGTACACGAACGTGTATATAGTATATATACGTCGTTTCATAATATTAATTAATTTGAAATATGAGAAAGAAATAATTACTTGATAACGTGATAACAAATTTCATAACAACATTGGTACAGGGCGCAGTATTTACGTGAAGATGCCGCGCCTAAATTTGCTGCGCTCAGCAGAAAAAGCAGCTTTGCAACTGTTGTAAAATTCTTTAATATGATTGGTCTTACCTTAGTTCCTTATTTGTTATGAGTTAAATGTATAAACCAATCTTATTAAAGAATTTTACAACAGTTACAAAGCTGCTTTTTCTGCTGAACGCAGCCATTGCACAACGATAGTTAACTGACAAGTAATGATTGCGAGCACCTCCATATGCTGTTGCATTATTTGTTCTCGAATCACATATTATATCTTATGAATATTTAAATTAGCAAATGGTTTGCATCCACAATTAACGATTTATAAGATATCGAGTAATCGAGTGTTTATTGCTATATAGCAGAAGTTTCGTGCAGCTATTTGTTTATCACAGCAATAAAAGATCTGAGTTATATTCAAATTCAATGAAGAGTCATATATTATAAATGTTTATTGACAATTATTAATTGTTTAAAAGTTAAGAATTAATATATTTAGCGTTAAATATTCCCTAGAGGTAATTAATTGGCAGAGGTATGGGATGTTTGTAACTTGTTTTTTATTATGATATTATTTAGTTATTGGATATAAAGCGATTATGCTACACTTTCGAGATTCGAATCGAGCGGGCAGCGTATAAATTGCACTGTGTGTCGTATTATGTGATCGTGACAAGAGGTGCTGAACACGATTATTTCCCGCGAACACATTATGCCGATTATCAATCTGCGTATCGGGAGTGCCGTGTAAATTTTCGCCCGATTGATTTCTAGTGATTAATGCGCGCGAAATCAATAATCAATGCATATTTTCGTGAGTGAAAAAATAAAAAGGAATTTCAGAGGAGAAGCAGGAAAAGGGGATTGAGGAGGAGGAAGAGATAGAGAAGGAAGAGGAGGAGAAGAGGAAAGAGGAGGAGGAGAGAAGCCTGAGAGACACGGATGATGGTATAGCAAATAGAGTAAATCATTTATTATTTGTTGTTTGTTACTTTGAAAATGAATCATTTATAATTATTTTATGTGCGCGATAATTGTTTTTTGAAATATTAATTATTTTGGTCGCTGTTATAATTTGGATATTTTATATTTTACAGTTTAACGTAGTTTGCACCGTAACGTAAAATTCCGCTGCTGAGTATCATATCGGTGAGTGGCGAATCATTTTTTCAATTTTTAATATGAAGTAATAAATTTATAAACATTGTATCAGAGATGGTAAGAATACTATAAATAGATATAACACATAAATATACAGATAAATGTAATATTTCCATTATCTTAAATTGGATAGGTTATAACAGATAGTCTTAATAATTATTTTAACTTTGGAAATATGATCATCATTGATATGTATATGCATAATAGAATGAAACTCATATATATAAAAAGAACTTGAAGAGCTTATATCAATTTATTATATAGATATTTTGATACATAACTTATTACATAATAAAAAAAACTAATTGCGAGAAACATCTAAAATCTAATTGAAAATATATAACCTATTCAATTTCGAAAATATAAATAAAAAAAGATGGAAAATATTTTGCACCAAGCATTCTGTATTTAGTTAAAACTTTTTAGGAAATCTAGAGAACATGAGGATCATATATTAATAACAATAAGTATTTCTGAAAAATTAAAGTATTAAATGTATTGTAATTGTTAAAATTTCAGAATTTATTGTTTAGATAATTTAATTTCATAGGGAATAAGAAGAAAAAAAAGGAAAGTAATAAAAAGTAAAATTATAGCAAGCAAACGCTGACGTTTTTAGAATAAACGTTTACTTCGTGATATTCATATCTCATGGACAATGAAGACCGAAGACAATAGTTATTTATATCTGCATTTCATGCAGATATATTGGGTTGTCCGGAAAGTTTATGCCGACTAACCTATATAATTTAATAAATTTAAATCTTCTGCGTTTCAATTTTCCTTCAAAATCGGCATGAACTTTCCGGACAACCCAATACATATATTGTATGTATATTTATATAAAATAAAAATAAATTAATCTTTACAAAATACGATAGTTGTCAAAGAAAAATTGTTATTATTTATTTTATTTCTTTTTTTTCATTCCTAGATATATTTTTATTAGGATTTGCATTCTGCCTCTTTTGTACGAGTATATATTAGGTGTGGGAAAAAATTCGTGGCGTTTTTTTAATGCCATCTAACGGGAAAAATATCACGAACTTTTTCCCATACCTAATACATATATCTCTTTTCAGGACTAAATATTATATGCGCTGCTACGAAAAAAGTAATAAATTTTTTCAATATGCACAAGTATAAATAAAAGAAAAATAGGAAATGCTTTTCACAATTACATATATATTTCAATTATTATAATTTATTTAATCTTTATAGGACGAAAAAATCACTATAGCGGCGTTGAAACAATTATCATATTTTGAAGCAAGAAATATAAAAAAGAAATATGAAAAAAAATAAATTATAACAAATTTTACTCAAAAAAAAGCTCTAACATTATAAAAAACAGACTCTCTATCCTTTAAAAA
>NW_012130082.1:1048278-1049369 GCF_000143395.1 Atta cephalotes
TTAAATTAATTTAATTAAATTTAATTTAATTTAATTTAATTTAATTTAATTAATTTAATTAATTTATTATTTAAGTTAACGTAGTTGTGTGTGTGTGTGTGTGTGTGTGTGTGTGTGTGTGTGTGTGTGTATAGTGAAAAAGTTGACTTTTCAAAAAGATACTATAAAGAAATAGTTGACAAAATAGATAATTTTTGTGATCGAAAAAGCTTCTCGTACAGATATATTGGAATTATGATTTTGACACATCAGAATGTGTGTTTTTTTATTGATTTCTCATGGCTATCAAATATATGTCATGTGGTGAGAATATCCTCTATATTTCTACAGAGTCGAGGAAATAGCGGCCGATAAGCGAAATCCACGCCAAGAATCTTGCAATCGACTATATAGGTATAAACTTGCATTGTCCGCTTCCATATGTGTCCGTATACACACTCACTTATAAAGCTACGACAAATATGATACATATGTATGTTATATACGGTATATCACAGATAAGATCTTATTTCATAATTTATATTTTGTGTTTGCATTGAAAAAGTTTAAGATTAAACTTCAAAATTATGTTTAGACAATTAGAAATGTTATCTTTCTATTACTATGAAGTAAATTTCATTTCAATAGAAACTATGTCGATGTTTAATCACTGATATACCGAAAACTAAAATTGGAAGTTAAAGAGCAAAGCGAGAAGATCTTAAATCGTCTGTAGACGAGAAATTGATTGCAAATTCCATCAAGAATTTTGTAATTACAACCAGTTGATGCTGTTTTCCGGGCTCTGTAGAACTTTACACGAATCCGTATCGAAAATAAGTTTCGCACCCACCTTTGAATAGGGTTAGTTCTGTTTCTTTATTTTTCGACTTGAGAATTTAGCGAGGCACATGCCAGAGAATTAATAAGACCTTCAAAGGGTGGGCTATAGGGTACAAATGAATTGTCATGAATATGTAAATTGCATTTCGAGCTGGTCGTGGAATATTATGCGTGACGGCCGACAGGATAACGACGAAGGCGCGTCTACAGACAGACAGAGAAAGAAAGAGAGAGAGAGAGAGAGAGAGAGAGAGAGAGAGAGAGAGACG
>NW_012130082.1:1055475-1059364 GCF_000143395.1 Atta cephalotes
AAGATTTAGCTTTGACCGTTATAGGCTTTTGAATATGCTTATTCTTATTTAAGTATATAACGTAAGTATTTAAGTATATATACGTATATATACTACGTATATATATGTTTATATTTAAATATATATACGTATTTAAGTTATTTAACTTAATTATAATCATGATTATTCTTTAAAAACTTATTGGTTAATTATGTTTAACTTATTTATTATTTATTATTTAACTTGTTTGTTAATAGGTTAATGTAAACCTAATAATTTTATTATTCTTATATTAGCAATTTGGTTGAGTCTCATTTCATCAAAAGAAAAATACGTAACTGTCGTAACATTTTTAATGCTTTTAATAATTTATAAAATTCATTTCACACTGCAGATTACTTTAGTCAAACAAATAATTGTTAATTTAGTAATTTTATATTCTCTCATACGGACTGTTTGCAAAATTAAAATTTTACTGTAATTTATCACTGTCGTAATTGTAATTTTATTGGATTTTTATTATTTTCTGATATATAGTAAAAATAAAATATTAAAATGTCAGTGTTAAAATTCATTTTTATTCAATTTAAAAAAAAATTTAATAAACGAAAATAAAATTGAAAAATTGTTTAAAATTATGTTTTTTTTGTATCGTCTCATCTCAATTTCAATACAATAGTTTATATACAACAGTTAACAATAACATCCAGAAAAATTCTATAATATTTTCGTTATAAATTTATTTACATTGTATTTTTTTTTATCAATATTTCTTATGGACATATGATATAGTGCAATATGCTAAAAATCGTGTGTCATCAAAGTCTCTAACAACATCAAAAAACGGTATAATCGAGTGCGAACACGTTAATTATTTATTAAGCGAGGCTCTTAGGCTTGATTATTTAATCTCTCCATCGTCTTCGCTACAGTTAGGCTGGATTGCCGACCATTTAACGAAACGAAGCGAAAGAAAAAAGAGGTAGTCGTGACCGCGACGCGAATATAACGTCGATGGATATAGTGTTTGTCGGTGTACTGTATCGAATCTAGTTCAGTCACGTGGCGAGACAATTTATCCGGATAAACTCGAGGCTTGCCTCCCTTTTCCTTGCTTGCCTTACCCTCTTACCTAGAAATAGCTCGTTGAAGTCGCCCTGTCCGCCGATGAAAACGCCGTAGTGTATGTTCAACTCGAAAAAGCGACCCGGTAGTTGAGATCTCGTCGTGTGTATCACATCGATCTGCAGGCTGATGTTGGCCTCGCGTCTTGTCAAATTGACCTCGTGCCAACTGAGGTCGTTCAGTGTCAACCCTCGGGCACTCGCCATCTCATTCTCACCCGCGCCTAGATTAATGTGAACCTGCGACAAAAAGCAGTAGAAGTGCCACTCGTAAAAGTCAGTCTCATTTTTACCGGAGTTATTGTGAACGCACCGCTACCGCAAATGGGTTTTATACGTATGCGGGGTACAAATGCATTCTAGTTTTATTTTTTCTTAGTCTTTTTTTCGAGACCGCTTGTTCCTCTTCAAAATAGAGCTTCGGTTTCCGGCCGTAGACTCGGTGCGCTTTATGCCCTTCCGCGTTAGCCAACGAATACCGTGTAGCACGTAAAAAAAAATATTATTATGAAAACGCGTAAAGAGTTTTCACCGGTGAATAGTGAGAGAGGGAGAGATGCGCATATACTTTTAGGAGATTTAATGAACGAAGTAACCGGCTGCGTAAAAAAAAGCCGCTAGAAGCGTTCTCCGTCATAACGTTGTGAGGTAGCTTATCTTCTTTGCGATCTTAACGGTGTGATTAAAAAGTTTCACACTTATTGTGAAATAATTATATATCACACTGAGAGCCAAAAAATAGGCCTAAATCTGATAAAAATCTATCAGTGGTAAAAAAAAACATTTTAAAATACAAGTTATAATCTTACTTTTGAAATAAAAACTTACTTTTGAAATAAAATGCTTTTTTGTATATTAATATTGTCGCAAAAGATTCAACACGAGAATTTAATCTTATCTTGTTAAAGAATATTAATTCGGGAGAATTTGAAGTTTCAATGGAAGGTATTCAATTCTTCACGTTTTCGAAGATGTAAATATATAAAAAAGTCTGGGTTGTCAAAGTAGGTGTATCAAAGCGTACGAGCTTTCCCGGCGCCAGTTATGCCCTGCAAATTCTCCGACAGCGTGAGCTGACAGGAATCCGACAGCTCGAGGTTTCGTGTATTCCGTCTGCACTTGAGGTACTCGCACAATGAGTTTGCACACCAAGAGAATGAAGAAGGCAGACAGCTAGACAGACAGTGAAAACGGCTTTCGGTCTCGAAAATGCAGAAAATAAATGTCGAATCTCTCCGATAGCTCCAGCTAGCGTCCTGATATTTACCAGTCTTCGTAATAAAAGAAATGTACGGTCGCGATTTAATTGATGCCACTGCATTATTTTATTATTTAGGTATACTATATATTATACGTAAGAATCGCATATGTGAGGCAGAGACGTGTATCGTTATTCTCTTAAAACACATCGTGTGGCAACGGTTACTGCTACTTTGTAATCGCGCCACCGGGGATTCCTAGTTACGCGTGGTAGATTTACAATATATCCTCTGGGGTATAAATTCCAAACTCCCTGTGCATATTTAGATTTGGAAGTCACCTAAATCAACCGCTGCCTGCTACGTTGTCGCTCGTAGATTCTCAAATAGTCATGGATCGCAGCATGTGATAATAAATTTTCTTATAATCAGATGAATATCATCTAAGATGTTTATATGGAACTCGATATGGAATTGAAATGTACAAAATTCAAAAAAACATGAAATTAATTTAAGATAAAATTATGTAGCTATACGTACGTGTACCGTCTTCTTCAACTTTTTATTAATTTATCATTGTATCAAATATTTCATTAAAAATTTAAATATTAATGACAATTTAGAATAAAGAATATATATATATATATATAAAATAGGATTGTACTAATTGTAAAAATATAATACAGATTTAAAGGAACTACTTTGGAGTCAGCGCGATAAGAAGTGCGCAATCTACTCTTATATAATCATTAATACAATGTGTATTAAAAAATGTTAGGTAGTTGATGAAATGTTAGATGATTATATAAGTGTAGATTGTGCACTTCTTACCGCGCTGATTCCAAAGTAATCCCCTTAAATCTGTATTATATTTTTAAATATTAAATTATTTATATTTAAAAGAAAAAGATTGAAAATATTTGCAATATTTAAATTAACTTTTTTTCAAGAATATATAGAACATAAGAGGAAATATATAGGATAAGTATATATGGTGTAGATAAATGCCTTTCTCGAGATATTTTCTATAGCTTCGCTTAAGCACGCCTTATGTTTCAACGCGATGTAATGCATTATCGAGTTACCGGATAGTACACGACGCGCTTAGTCAGAGGTGAAGTAGCAGAGTCCTGATAAAGAGACTTTAATCGCGACCCGGATCGAGCGTTCGAGACTTATAGCATTCCGTTACGACGTCGCCATGGTATTCTTCGAGCAGTCTTCATTGATCCTATGTAAGAGATCGCTCGAGAAAAGTCTGCTGAGGTTCTCCTCTTAATGAAAAGTCGATCGTCCGAGACTAAAGTCGCAGTGGCGGCACAACGTCGCGTTTAAGCCGCCAACTCTTTCGACTGGCGCAGCAGTGCACGTCGGTTTTATGATCGATTCGATAATAAAAGCGCGAGCTTTTGCGAGTTGCGAGCCGACGATAGTAATCGGAGCAATGCCGGATGACTATGCAGGACCCATTAATATGTATAAGCGCGCGAGACGAGACACTTTGCAGAATGTAAACGCGCCTTTGTACACACACACACACACACACACACACACACACACACACACACACAGAGAGAGAGAGAGAGA
>NW_012130082.1:1061393-1062891 GCF_000143395.1 Atta cephalotes
GACCGTCGTTACGTACACACACACACACACACACACACACACACACACACACACACAGAGAGAGAGAGAGAGAGTCGCCGAAGAGGGTAGTCGCATTATGAATGCATCGACGATTGGAAAGTGAACAATATCAGAAGGCGCTGAAGCATTCGGTGTGGCCGAATTGTCGGATTATCCAGGTACAGTTGCGGTCGAGTTATTGATATAGTATCCGAATTTATCGCGAATTTAGATTGCGATGATATAAAATAATAGCGGAAGAAATGTATCCTGAGTCGTAAGAGTGTCCAATTAATGATTCGTTTATCACCGCGATGTGTCGCAGAGAATTTTCCTTCCCCGTCAATCACCGATAAATGTCACGATGCACTGAAATATTGCGATAAGCTAGAATAATTAAATTCAATTCACTGGATTACTGGATGGAGAGATTCAATATTAACCACTTCACATTTGAGATGTACATACTCGTTGGTGAAATGAAATGCTCGTTTTCTATTTATTTGCTAAGATAGGCGCGTTTCCTCGTTACTTTTTAACTGCATGTATAACACCGAGGAGATATTTATTTGGGTCGGGAAAAATGTCGCGCATTGCTATTAACGATGTTTCATAATTACTAGGATTACGGTTTTCTTAATGAAAGAAGAAAAAAGATACAGTACGACTTCTTCTCTAATTACGAGGCATTATGGCCCATTATATTAAGTTGCTGCTATCAAATTCTTAATATTTCAGACTCATTAAGACGCTTTCGATTTATTAAATACATTTTATTCTAACGAGGATCTCTATCTTTTGTATAATTGAATATTTTCAAATTTTATACAATAATCGTAAAGAGAAAGAAATCAAAAACTGACACATAAATAAGACACTAAAACAAGATAATCATAAGAATATGAAAATAAATCTAATTAATAATTTTACACGAGAAAAAGAAAAAGCTTTTCAAGTTTCGAATACTGCATGAAAATGTAGATTTCATATCGCCAGCCATGGAAAACAAGCGATACCGCGATATATCGCCGCAATTAGGTCCTAAATTATCGGATTATCGCCCTGGATACAAAGGCTTTTAAACCTCCGAAGGCGTCATCGGTCGAGACTCCTCCATCAAGGAGGCACATGAGAACCCAGATCTGCCGTTGCACTTTTTGCCCAGCCGTTTATCCTGTCTTCATCCTTCTTAACGATCTTCTTAACAAATTTAATTAAGCTCTGACGGCGAGCAGCTTCTTTACGTTGCACGGTCTTAACCCTTCACGAAATTAGATTCGCGGTTTTCATGCCGGGATTCATGCACGTAATTAGAATACCGCACCTCCACGCGGCTAATGCACTCAAAGTAGAGAATATTTTAATACTGTCTAATACATAATGCATTGGGAGTTGGGAGATGTATTACGCCATTCTATCTCAAGGTTAAGACAAAGTTCTTAACTGAGAGAGAGAGAGAGAGAGAGAGAGAGAGAGAGAAGAGTAAAGATATAAAGTA
>NW_012130082.1:1062911-1070551 GCF_000143395.1 Atta cephalotes
GAGAGAGAGAGAGAGAGAAAGTAAAAGATATAAAAGTATTCAAAATTGATACAAATTTCGTGATTGAAATAAATTGTGTTGAACACTTTGAAATAATCATAGCGGCAGCGGAAACCGATTATTCTAATTACTCTCTTCAACAAAATAATATTCGTTCCCGCGCGCGCACGCTTCTAGGTACTTCTCGCAATTGCGAATGCCAGTTCACGAGAATTTAGGGTGCCAGGCACGTTTCATTTGAAAGGGTGGGGAAGAGAGCGATAATGAGTCATGTAAAATATGAGAGTATGCACGAGAATATTAATCGTTGGAAAATTAATAATCTGCGGCGAAGTTGTAACTTCGTTCCAGCGCAACGTTCTTTGTACATAATTAGAAGCAACGCCCAGCTCTCATCAGTGGTTATTATCAAGAAACAGGATGGCTACTACGCGAATTCTATCGCCGTCAGTCTTTTTCTCATTATAGCTCGTGAAACTTGTTTATAGGCGCGCCGCTGTACTCAGTTACATACATGTTTCGTATATATGGGCAGTCGTGTTCATCTCTACCGCTGGCAATCTTGACGCTCGTCATAATAACATATATATATATATATATATATATAGATATCGATCACGAAAATTCGTATTCCGCGTGTATTCAATCGGAATTTCAATTTCTGACGCTAACAAATAGACATGAAATTGGAATTTTGTTATAATGCGAAACATATTCGACGTATTTTCACGCCTATAATCCAGCAATGCGAAAATGTATAAATGTTCTCGAAGGATCACGTTGAAGAGATAATAAGTTGCTTCAATATTTTATTTTGAAGCAACTTATTATCTATATTAAAAATATTTTATTTTGTAGCTTCGGGAATGATTTTTTTTTTTTTCGTTCGAACGCGAGAGTGAATCTCATCCATTCATTTCGTATGCATTGCGTATATCGTACGTTTAATAATTGCATGTAAATCAACGTGGGACTCGCACTTTCAACGAATGAATTATTTCTTTAAAAGTAATTTTTAATAGCACCTGTTTATCTCCAGGGATATGAAAGCGAGTATCATTGCTACATTTGTGCATAACTTTTGCACGCGATCTTTTTTATCGAGGTGAAAAAAAAGACTCGTTCTATCATTTCTACCGCGAGGTTCATTATTGCGTAAAATTCGACTGAGTGACTTCGTCTCGCAATAGACTGCAGTTTTGACCGATCGTGTGAAATTTTGACCGATGCGTAAAAACGAACGCGGCGGGCAACATTCCAGCCTCGAGCCGAAACATCGTCGCGCTTTATCGACGCGTAATAAAATCGGGTGTAAAAAAAAAGAATCAACTCTACCTCCGCACAGTATCACCGCAATTTTATTTCGCGAAACATCGATGGAAAAGACATTATGTGGTTTTACTCTTATTGTTGTCGGACGTGTTTGCAGAGTGGGCCTATGATGTTGATGCGCGCTACGTTATCAAAACCATTAAAAGGAAGTCAATTCTTTAACGAAATAACAAAGACATTTCGTTGAAATGCTTGTCAACCACCGTAAAATCTTTCATGACGCCGAAGACAAAAAACGTGTACGAACTTATCGTAAAACATTTCGCCACTATCGACTTGTTGACTAGTTGGATACAATATTGGCAGGGGGTTAACTCTTCGCGATCGAGGCGCAATTGCCATCGGCTGAAATGTGATATTCCGCGATATCGAAATCTACATGCGATTGAATTTGGCGGCTAGTTTGGTTGTATCTCGCCCGTGGCGAATCAATTTATTGGATCCTTTCTCTGTGGTACATGTGTTTGGTCCTTTGTACATAATATACGCATATGTAAGGTATTTATATCAGAATAAGGTATTGTGAGACTCGGGTTCGACATCAGCATGAGAAAAACAAGTAGTACGTTGTTGCATATCCTATATCGTATATCGATATTATTATCAATTCTATAATTAGCGTAATTAATCGAAAATTATTTTTCTCCGTTTATTCTTAAATAATACAAAAAAACAATTTTTTAATAGGTAGAACGGATTGACATTTTGATCGAAGAAATATTATTTTATTATTAATAGAATAATGTTTTTAATAGAAAACTTTACTTCTCCATTTATTTTAAAATAATATAGAAATGTAGTTTGCCGATAAGTAGGATAAATTTAAATTTTGGATGAAGAAATATCGTTTTGTAGCATTATCGATTTCAATGTGTGATATAAAAGCATATTATCCTATTCTTAACTCTTACCTCCTTAATCGCGTTTAACATTATTGCTGCCTTCTTTTATTTACCCTTATTTACCCTTAACTGATATATAATGATCTCACAGATCACCTTTTGTTTTATCCCTTCATTTTCCTTGTCTTTTAGCCTAGAACCTTTTCTTCTATTTTCCTCTTAATAATAATATAAATGTTTTCTTTTTAATATTTCTATCTTGCAAGTAATTATGGTAATTTAAGAAATTACGGTGTTAGTTAAAAGAGAAAAAGATACGGGCATGTTGGCTAAATATTAATTTATTCTTCTCATGGAAATTGTGTGTGCAAATATTTTGCGATATTAAATGAAAATGGCATATCAAAACTTACAAAGTTAATTTATGTAAATAAATATTCAGAAATAATATTACGGATTAAGAATTAAGACTATATTCTTATTTGCGCGATATCGCATGCATCAAAACCGCAAAATTCGCCACGTTGTGATGATTAGGATCTTTTCCTAAATGCAATGTCCTTTGCCATGTCGTTGGAATCGTGCCATCTCTTTCGCCAAGAAATAAGATTCTCGAGTAATAAGAACCGCGGACACGCGCGCAAATGTTACATCTGCGCGGTAAATTCTCCTCTTTTCTAGATGCCTCGCGGGGGAATATTTTAACGTACGTGAGACTCTACTTCTTTTTTTTAGCGTGTCACGACGCGTCTAATTTCTCCGCAAGGACAAGGGAGAAAAGAGAAGTCTGACAGGCGTATCGTAGCACGTGCGGCCTGTTAACGACGACAAGGCGACCGGCACCAAACAGAAAGCCTATTAATAGAAGTGAGCGCCAGGGGCAAACGAACCTTCAATCTGCCGGCTTCGAGTTTGATCAGGCAGTAATCCGTCTTGCCAGCAGCCAATAGCAGCATAGCATCGGCGAGATGAGTTCGGAACCGGAAACTGATGTCAGTAGCACCCTTGGCCTCTTGAACCGGAAGATGGATGTAACTCGCCCCGTAAAACGACACTGTAAGTTTAACAAATTTAATGCATTTAAGTTGTACAAAGTGGAAGACCGATGATGCGCGTTATTATACAGCGAACGGTTTTGTTGGTAAGCGAGAAAGAGTTGGAGGAAAGAAAGATAGGAAGATGTACTATTAACGTTGCGCAATCCTTCATTTTAATTTACGTAATGTTGTAAACGTTCTTTTTTTTACCCTCTCTTTCTTGACAATCCCAGACTGGTCTTGGAAATTGTACAGCTTTCTCGTATAGCGATGAAGGTCGTTATTACGGTTGATTTACATTTCACTCATTAATATAGTAGTAATTAAAATATGAGTTTACGAAAAAATTATAACCATTGATCACGAATGCTCCTATTTCTACATAAAATAAGAAGTGAGGTGAATACGTTGCAGTTGGCGCGCAAGACCTCATTTTTCTTCAGTGCTGAGGAAGAGAAATTAAGTGTCACTCGAGAAGTTTTATTTCGTTCATCTGTTTCTCCGATAACTTTTGAATTGCGAGCTGAAGTGGCTTTCTTCAGGAAATTTCATATATTTATCGTACCGCGCCGTAAGCAGCGGTAAATAAGTAAATAAACTGCAATGACTATAAACGAAGATAAACAACAACTTGGTACGATTTTACAAATCTTGTGAGATAGTCTTCTAACTCCATTTACTTATTTTTAAAGACAAATATTAATTTTTCAACTATGTTTCCGTCGCAGTAAGAAAGCATTATTAAAAAATCTAAGCATATGTGTTAGATGTACATTATTAAATTCATAATATCAAATTATCTAACTTGAGTTATTTTTAATCATTTTTATAGCTCGCTACTGTTGTTTCTCAATATATCGTTAATTATAATTAAAACAATGGAGTTAATCAATTTAACTCGAGAAAATATATTAAATTAGATTAAAATCTAGTTTATTATTTACTAAATACACGTTCATAATAAATGTTATTTACTTTAAAACTAACCACAGAAATGAAATGATTTACATTTTAATACACATGGAAGTTGAAAATAACAAAATAATATTTAACTCGGATTTAATTACTGTTGCTCCTTTAATGGTATATGACGATTATAGTAACTTCATGTAAAGAGCACTAAAAAGTACAAATGCACGAAATCGACTTAAACTTTAATTGCTCTACCGATTTCCATAACTTTGAAATCTATTTTATTTCCGTCATTTGGAAAATTCTTTCATTTCCATAAATTTTCGTATTCGATGATCATTCAGAACGTAAGTAATATACATGAAAGTAATTTTTTCACGACATTAATAGATGTAATAAAAGTTTTATTTCCGCGTGAAATCGTTTTCCTGCATTCATATCAACTGTCGTTCACATATGTCAAAACAGTCATCGTGTCGAAACAAAAGAACGATATTTCCAAATAAACGGTACTCTTGGTTAGTTCAAAGCCTTTTTTCATATTTATTGGTATGTTTAAACCACGGGGCAGGAGATGAAAAGTGTCACTTTTTTAGATTGACATGTTTAGTAATCAGATAGCGAATGAAAATGGATAGGATTCTGACGATCTAAAAGCTCAAAAAGATTATAGAGACGCGCATGACAATAATTAATCGCAATATTTAGAAATGTATCCCTGGATTCTAAATTTTCAAAGTCTATTATAGCGAGTATTCACTCGAGCTACTTCATTAACAAAAGCGGTAGAAGTGGACCTGGCGGCAGGTTGATGAATGGATCGTCAAAGTTCTCCGAGTCTCCCGGGTGTTTCTACGGACTTGGACATCGTTTTACAGCAGTACAAATATCGCTTTTGCGGACTTAAATAAAAAGTGATAAATAGAGAATCTACGGTTAAGTCCATTAAAGTTCTCGTGGATCTCCTATTCAGACTATTACGGTTGTAAAATATTCTCGATTAGTGAAAGCACGTTTCTAAAACGAGCATAAGTATAAAAGAAGCGCGTCGATGCTTCGATTGAGCCGATGAATGACCAGCTTCAATCGCTTCAAACGAGCAATGAGAAAATCCCGTATCTCGCGGCGCGTCGTCTATAGACAACATATAAAGGAATGAGCGAAGTTGCCAGGGGTTTATTTCCCACCCCCGTAAATGATCTAAAAACGCGTTCAAGTACGTGGAATAACTGCACGGACCATTAAGTACGAAGAATCTCCCTTTCTCTCTTGCTCTCTATCTCTCTATCTCTCTCTTTTCTCCCAACCATCTCCTTCACGGTTAGCCGGTGCATAGAAACATTAACGTCGACCGCAAATCGATCCTAGGTATTGCCCTCAGTGTTTTGCAGTTCATTGCACCGCGGCTTACTCAATTCGCGTTATCCACGAATCGCAATATTTGCGTATGCTCAAAGGGATGACGTAGAAGTGTTGATGCTCGTCAACTCTCTCGCATGACCCATCAAGTAACGATTCAAAGCCCCAAGCGTTTCTCGCCTAGGCAAGTTAATATTTGTAAAATTGTTAACTTGAATAACAATAAAAACTTCAAAGTTGAATTTTACAAAAGAATTAAAATTACTTTTAAAAAGTTTTGAGCTCAAATAAATTTTATTTAATTTTAAATAGTCACGTTTAAACAATTGCTAATTTTTAAATGTGTATTTCATAAATTAAATTAAATTTTATAAAATTAACACAATTGAATTTTATAATTATTAATTTTAATTCAGATAAAGAGAGAATTATAATTAAGATAAAGAAAAACTTACAGAATACACAAATAAATCAGAAGGTATTCTAATAATAAATGATAAATATCTGTTTATATATCTAAAAATTTCATGTTTTAAGATCACTACACATATTTTACATATATATCTAATCTCAAATATATTGCAATATATTTGAGACATATGTTTGACAATCTGTCCGTATATAGATTGTTATTCAAATCGTACACCCGATATGTATACGATAATCCATACGATTCGCTATGGTAATTACGATTCTCGGTGGCTATATATATGAATCGAAAATACAGATTCGATTGTTATTCGATGGGGGTTATTTGTTTTATAGAATTACTAAAAATCGAGATCCGCTTTTGCAGTATAAAATAGCAGGATTGTTACGTAAAAGAGATCGAGTTAATCATGCGAATACATCCGCTAGCGGTGTTCCATGAATTTCGGTCACAAAGAGGAATTTATTTTATACTAGAAAATTAAATAATAAATTGAAACTTGCTGACTCGTACGTAGAGTGTATTACGTAGTTATTTTACAAAAAGTTTATCTCTGGCATAACATCGAAATATCATTTTGCACATTTGCGTAGATGACGGATTAGTCGAAATGAAAAATCGTGTCACATTTTTTAACAAGTAGATCTTGTTATCATTGAAGAGAATATTTTTTGAGATCTTGATATAAACGACATAACGAATAGCTAATTCGCTGTAAGCTAATGCATTCGCGACTGTACCATTAATTATTAGACTAAGTGAATACATCGGTCTTTCATAATTTCAGGAATATATCTCAGATTGAATTTTCCATGTTTTCTCATTGATTATATTGTATCGAATTTCATTGAATATATTAACTGACCTGCATTCAGTATAAATCAAAATAATTGTATATATAGAATAGAATCTCTCTCAGTTCATGTTATGAAGTAGCATTTTTTAAACGAACGTTTTGCGGCTTTCGTAATTGTATTTTTCTTTACGAGCCGTACAGATTGTTCGCGTTACATCCGTACCCAAACGTAATTGACCGGCGGCTTTCGAGAAAAAGTATACAGTACATTAACGCGGGATGGTAGCCGCGGTCTCTCGCAATGTGACTGGCAAATGGAAACGATCTCGTAAGGTTTCATGGAAACTGCCGGGTATTCTACTCCCTGATGATTCTTTCAACGGATATCGAGAGTTGCATGCACGCAAAAATAAAAATTAGCAATTTACGAATCGATCATTTTAATCAATCTCAATTATCCGTCGATACCTAATTGCATCCGCGCCGTATACAATAAAAATGATTAAAAACTGTGAATGGTAGACAAGACGTATATATTTGTCTCTCTAAGCCCTTGAAAATTAATCGTAGTCTGAAATTATTTATCATGAAATCCTAAAAAATAAAAGTCCTAAAAAAGTCTGAAAAAAGTCCGAAATAGGTCAAACTATATGTTTTACTTTATATTTTGACAATACTATGTAATCACTGTAATTGAGTACTTACAATAATGCTTAGACTCTTATTAGTTTTTATCTTATTATTGCAAAAATATTTAATTGCATTATATAATATACACTATTTTAGTGTATCTTCGCGGATATAAACCGCATGACCGGCAAAAAATATATAATAGTCGATGCGACGTGGTCATGCAACCTGAATCTCTCCTCCCCCCCCTCCCTCCTCTCCTCCTCTCTCTCTCTCTCTCCTCTCTCTCTCTCTCTCTCTCT
>NW_012130082.1:1070753-1078652 GCF_000143395.1 Atta cephalotes
TAACGTAACCGTACTACGTACGAACGAAACTAAAATAAATAAATAAGTACGTAGTCGTCGTACGGTCGGTCGTACGTCGTACCTACTACTACTCTCCTCCCTCCCCCTCCCCCTCCCTCCTCTCTCTCTCTCTCTCTCTCTCTCTCTCTCTCTCTCTCCACGCGTATATTTTTCGCGAGAATATGTATTGTATCCAGTCGGAACCACCGGAATGTGTAAAAACAAATGCGCGATATGCCACGCGCAACGCGGTGCGATGCGACGTCCCGCACGCGCCACGCAGATTAATCCAACAAACGGGAAACTGATTAGCGAGCAGCAGGTATCGCAAACTCATTTTGTTTCGGGATACAGTGAAAAATATAATTTCACGATGGATCAGCCGTGAATAATGTACAATGTATATCACCGATCATGTTTCTTAACTATTATAACACATGTTATTTATTGTTACATTTCGCGCATAAATTATTTAATCAGAATTTAATGTGTAATTCCGTATACAAATAAACTATAAACCATCCGTTTAATCATTTCGAAAGTATGAACATATATATAAGTAATAGGAGCCGACAAAAGTTTTGAAAAGTTTGCAATATACATTAACACGAGTGGCGAGTGCATGGATGTATGTCGAGTATACAGATTTTATTGGTACGGAAATACGCGACACGACGTATTGATTGTTACCAGCACAGTAGGAAAATTTTTTTTAGAGTTCGATGGGAACGTTAACAATTTTCTATTTGTACTTGCACCATACACACGAGTACCGCGATCAGACCTCTTGTTAAATTTAGATCAATTTACTAAGGTATAGTTCTGGAAAGAGCGGTTTTGTAAAAATTAATGACGCATGGATTACATGTTTCGATTACCCGGTCGAAATGTTAAACCATCGAGCATTGCACAACGATAACGGACACACCGGTAATACATACACAAGTGTACTTCGATATGTATTGCAACGGCGTATGATTTAGTAGCAAGTTATTACTTCAACGTGATTTCCGCATTCGATTATTGCAAATTGGGTAAATTTAATTAGCGAGTTTGAAAACGTTCACTTCCATGCTTCCCGCTTGCCTGATTTTTCTGTGGAGTTTTCTATATTGTAAAATGTTAAAAAATTTATTTTTTATTTTTATTATATAATTATATTTTTAACTGATTGTGCTTTTTAACTAATAAAATGTATGTTATGCTACTTTATGCTCATTAACTTTTATTATCTTTTTTTCAAGAATACAGTCTATTTGAAATAAATCTTATGCAGTACATGTAAATAATGTCGAAAAAATTTTAATGATTTACTTCGCAAAATTACAAAATAATATTTCCCAACCTCCAGCATATAGTCGCATATAACTGACTGTTCCTCGTACAAAATATCTCGCGCTCCGGTATAACGAAGGACATAATGCAAATATTTAATAATATGCGCGAAACTTTGGGATAATAACGACAGGAAGAGAATAGAAACAGCATATTCGAGTTAATCATAAAGTAATTATAAAATGTAAAAAATTGAATTTAGTAGTATACTATAATATCCTAGTATCTACAAAAGAAATATTAGCTTAAATTTCTTCTTAATGAAAGAAGATCCAAAGTCAATTGTAAAGTCAAGTGTAATTATTTATAGTAACGTTAGAATTATAAGAAATGCAAAACTACGGAAAGAACAATTTTTTTCTACAATATTAAAAAATTTAGCTAGATAGAGATCTAAAAATAATTTCGTTAGTCCATAAAATAATTTCGTAGGATACTCAAGCTTAATGAGCAACATTGCAAAATGTTTTGACATTCCAACAGCCAGCTTTGATCCTACATAATATTTTTAATAATGTAACAAAATTATTTCAGGTCTCTATCTACACTCTTTGATATATCAAAAAAAACAGTCCGAATTTAATTTCTTTTCAGTTAAATAACATCTTAACTCCCGTATGTCAAAATGTAAACTAATCCATTTTTGTGATTAGTTTTAAAATAAACAACATCCATAACGAATTATATTAACGAATTATAGAATTAATAAATAATAAATTAAAAATAAATTTTATACATTTTCTTAAGTTAAATTCATTTAATTTCATTTTTTTTTAAGTAGGAACAGTAGTGATCTATACAAATGATTAAAAATAACTCAAACTGAATATAATTCGACATTCAACAATATATTTTTAAATACTTTAGCAAAACCGCATTTTTTCCGTGAAAAGTCCCTCTTGATAACTCTGGCAAATGAAAATTTTAAACTTTGATAAAAAAGTTTTAAACTTTAATAAAAAAAAAATGAATCGAATTATTTAAAGCCATTCCGAATATCGATTCAAAGTGAATTGGATTTTTTTTATATCTTCCGATTTTACATTCGCAATTATTACAAATAATTGTACATTTATCATTTCGATTCTCGCTTTCCTGTTCTCACTATTATAATTTTATATTGGAGATATTTTTCATTTATTTTATAAATTTCTATCATCGCAAGTATTGAAAAGTGGTAATTTCAACTATCCGCTGGCTATTCGCGGATTAAGGATTAAGAGACTTACGGTCGATATAATCGTTTGCAGGGGTGTTTACGAAGGGACGTCGCGCCGAATGCAACGCGGCCATAGTCTCGCGCACTATTAAAAGCGCCTGGCGATGTACGTGCGTGGCGACCATTAAACCGCTCCCGCTATAAGTAAATTCGCGGGAAGTACTCATGCCGGCGGCCATAAAAGTTAATCTTCGCCGCTCTTTCTCGCGCACGGCACTATTCTAGCCTCCCTTCATCCTCGTCCGAGAGTTGGACGATGCGGAAAGCGAAATCCGTATTTCTTTCGACGTTACCCCCGCAACCGAGGTAGATAGTATAAAACGCGGGCGCGTGGGAGAGAGATAAGGAAGAAAAGAAAGGGATACGGTAAGCAAAGGAAGGTCGCGAGTCGTGACTCTCTTACCTTTTTCGTCCGTTTGGCAGTAACCCAACAGCGAGGCTGTTACCGCTAAGAACATTAGCAGTCCCATGTCGGTGAGGAACGTTGGCCTTTTCCGGTGCATCTTCTTTTATTCAACCAACCTCGTTCGTGTCCACCTCCTCCCGCAGACTCCCCGCAGACTAGCGCGCACTCTCTCTTACAAGTTCCACTTCCACGGGGGGTGAAACAGGCAACACCGGTCTGACGAACGACCTCACGGACCGGCTCTTAAGGGATATCGATTTCACGTGACGGGGGTTACAAAACGCTATTTACGGGGCAGAGCGGGCTAAGATTCGAACGTACTTTTCCCATCCATTTCTTGCTCTCTCGTACGTCTTCCCCGTCACGCGCATCGCAGAATCTTCTTCTCTCGCTCTTTCGCTAGGCGTTTGACGTCAACGAAAGAATCACGACGACGATGGTCGAATTGAGACGCTTCACGTGAAGCGCTCGCTTATCGATCGTAGATCGGAGTGCGCAGTGCATCCGCAGGGACGTTAACGGCTGATTTAGTGGAAAAGTGTAAAACCGCCGAGTGCTCCCACGAACGTAGTCGTCGTTCTCGTAGTTCTCGCGGGATAACGTATCTCCCAAAATGTGGTGCGAACGGTGCGAAGGCTGGCATCTCGTTGCACGTATTCCCTTTGGTCTCTCGTGCCGGTGCCGCACCGCTGCCGATTTGCTCGAATCTGAAAGAAGAGCGACGCGCTACGTACAGATTTCTCGCGATATGATGTTCTGTACTGCTAACACCAGGCTTTGAGCTTACGGGCACGTACACGCTCGCGTTGCAGAAAACCCGCGCTCGCGAAAACTCGAGTCAAAGCATTGAAGCAGGTGCGTTGAACTTCCGGGATTTCCGAGAGTTTTCAAATAAAAAAAGAAAAATATTTTTATTTTAAAATATTATCTATTATAACAAAAATGCGTGGTAGAGGATAATTTATTGATAAGATTTTTTAATTCTATTAATACATTAACTCACATAGAGCACAATTTTGAACTAATATTAATTGTTAGTTGTTTTCTTTAAATATAAAGTAAAGGATATAATCTCTTAATAGCTGAATTTTATTAACTCTTTTATAAAGTGCATTTTTAAAATATTCAAAAAATAGAATTCGATCCGACTCTTCGTGCCATAAGAAAGTAAAATTTTAGAAAAAATAGATTGCTATTGAAATTTGATGACGATTATCGATCGATATCAGCAATTTTAAAAAAAATCAGGAAAATTCATTATGTACATATTTATTCTAAAATTTCTTCTGGGTGAGATTTCTCATAATCAATATGAAATACAATATGATAAGAAAAACAATTTTTAAAAATTTTTAAATATTCTCTTGATAGTGAGCGATTATTTTATCGTTATATATTTGTTTCGGCGATGTAAATATGTAGACTATTGTAGACGGTTATGAGAGAGTTCTTGCCGAAGTTTTTCCAAAGAATTATTTTCAGGATGAAAAAGCAGCAACGTGCCGCGTGATGCTATTGTTCGAAAGCATCATAATCTCAGTGAGCCTGGTGTAAAAAGCAATAAACGTAAAGCTAATATTTTTCGACCAAGATATTTGCGAGCCCGTTATAACGCCGGAATTAATATACTCGCAGACAATTTTTAAAATATCTGGAAATATCGATAAATAACTGTTTGAAGATACAATATGTCTCAAATAATAAATAAAAAATATTCTTAGCGATACACGATGAATAAATCTCACTGTCGGCTACATTGGAATACCGCAGCTGTTTCGAGATTGCAGCAAGCAGACCGAAATTCAGAGCAATGTATATTCTTGATAATCCAGTCGATATAATCATAGCAAGAGAGAAGCTCCATTTCAGCCAATCACGCGTGCGCGAATTCACATGCGAGAACGAATTTCGTGTACGTCGCGTCGGCTGTCATCTAAAATAATTATTCCCCGTTGGAGGTGAGAGAGGCGTCGCGTCGCCACTACTCGCAACCACGAAAATTACCGTGGTTGAAATTAAAACTACTTGAAACCCCGCGCTCGTGCGCGTTTGTGAGCAGTACGGTCCGGAGGAAGGCGGTATTTTTCCGCGATGCGGAAAGCCCCCTTGCATTCCAAATGTGCGAGCGTTGGCTTTCTTACGATAAGAAGTTTTCCGCGTAAGGGAGTAAAAGAGGGATTTTCACACTGCGAATCTAAACATTTAAACGACTGTGCCAACCCGCAACTTGGCACTCTCCTTCCTCTCATTCTGCTATTAGTTTACTTCGGGAGTTTCTCATGAGAGAAGAAAAAGAAATAGAAATAGAGAAAGAGAGAGAGAGAGAGAGAGAGAGAGAGAGAAAGAAGAGAAAAGAGAATAAAAAATGAGAGCGATACGAAGGAGAAGAAAGACAGCTTCGAAAGAGGACTTCTCTAACGTCTCGGCCTCTGTGAATCTCATTTACAGTGACCGACATTCGACACGGTCAACGATCCTCGAGCAGGAGACGACGACGAAATAGAGAAACAAAAAAAAAGAAAAAGAGACAGAAGCATAAGACGAGCAAAAAAGCAGTCGACACGCTCGACATGCACACGGGCCATATTTTTCGTCCTCTCGCTGCCTCCTTTTCCTCCTCCTCCTCCTTCTTCTCCTCTTCTTCTCTGTACAACTCGTCCTCTACATCGTCGATCGTCTCGACGCAACACTTTACATCGCAGGGAAAAAGCGCACACCGATTGCGAGCCGATTGTTCCTATTCAACGGACGAGGGCAAAACAAACCACCCCCAACTGCAACCCCTATTTCCAGCCGTCACGATGAACGAGACTTCGAACGCTCATCCATAACACAACCCGTGTAACTCGTTCTTGCGAAACGCATCGAAGTAGCAAACTGCACGCTTTTGTTTCGAAAGTTACACGCTCTGGATGATCCGTCGTTTTGTCGAATCTGGTTTCCTAGGTATCTATGTGATATCACTTCTCTTTTTCTCACCGTTTGTTTCCACGGTTGGCCGCGCGTAGAATCGGTAATGGTTTTGCCGCGTCTAATTGTCGCTGTGAAGAAGGAGCGTCGGGCGAAATTTACGGAAACGATGCCACTGCTCGCACAATGTGGAGACGTACATATACGTATATATACCCGTACACAGAATATATATGCATACAGGGACATATATCGGGCTCGTAGAAAGCCGCTTAATCTCGCGGCGGATTCACATGAAATAATCGGGAGAGAGATACATCTCGGTAATTTCCAGTACTCCCCTACTTTGGAGTCCGATTAAACGGGCTTCAGGCTATCACGATAGAACGGATGATGTTTTTACCATACTTCTGTTTTTACCCGGTGTTGAAGAGGGTCACGACGACTGGTCGAGAGACCTGTCGCAATGATACGATACTCTCGTTCGATAGAAATACACATACACGTGCGTACTTAACGCGTTTTTGGAGTATATATGTGATCATTCCGCGCATATATCACGTTTGCACAACGCGGGGTTTCATTCGCACGTAGACAGAAAGGGGAATATAATAGAAATGAAAAAGGTGCTTTCCCTAAAAGATGTAAGAAACTAATTATAGTCTGCAATTTGAAATGTGAATATGTTATAAGCTAGACTTTCTTGCAGTTGATCGTTTTCACTGTCATAACTTCGAAACCTATATTTTGATTATTAATGTAATATTTAATATAATATTTTGATGACTAATTACAATTAATATCGATTAAATTGAAATTTGAATTAAAGAAAATTATTTTTTTTTAATTTTTGAAAAAATGATACATTCTTCTTTGAAATAGGAGTACGCATTATATATTTGTTATCGATATCCATCATATTTTTTAAATGGTTGAATAATCCTGAAAAATAGCGTTTTATCTCGACTAACACATTTTCCATCCCCAGTTATTTCACTCCGATCTCGCCGTGAACGGGGGAGATTTTCATCGTATTTGCGAGACGAATAATATTTTTATCACGATACATCCTGACGTCTTTTCGCCTGTTGTATTTACGAGGATAATGTATTTGCGGATAATATTTTTATCACGTCTCTCCTCCTCTGACTGCTACGTTACCTCAGCAATCAGTATGAGACAAGGGCAGCGCAGCAGCGATACGTTGCATCCTTTCAACAAAGCACGCGCATACACTGCATACTATGATCGGCCGTACCGACATGTAGAGATCGAACACACCGCGAATTTCGGTCAAGATAAGCAAGCGAAGAACCTGAGTAAGCACATCGAGCGTCAGCACACCGGAGATACATGGAGGAGATAAGGATGATGGGAGAAAAGGAGGTGGACGAAGGTGGCCAGAATTTGTGTCCGTGGACCGTGACCGCTCATATAGCCTCCCAGTCGGCGAGAAAGCCGAGGACCCGTGTAATGGCTCACGTAGGTGAACCCGTGCACGCGGCTGAAATTTAAACCACCACCACTAGCACCATCACCAACACTAGGAACCGCTACTCCCACACTAGAGAGAGCACCCACCGGTACAAGCATCCACACACTACTGCTGCCACTGCCACCGGCGTATCACCACCCACCCTTCGTAGTAGAAAGAGGGAGAGAGCGAGCGAGAAACGAATAGACTGACAGGAATGAGAGGCGGAGTTGAGGGAGGCTAGCAACCCCCGAACCGGCGTCGCCGTCGTTTTGTCACGGAATCTACGCAGTGGACCGGTTGCCCCGCGCGCATTCCGATAAAATTCGGCGAGTTCCTCTCGCGGATTCTCTTCGTCAGGCGAGAATCGGCGAGGACATACAGCTTAACGGCCGTACGTAGCGTGCTGCGTGTACCAAAATGGTGAAGGTCGGTGCGGCGCTGCCCGGCTCGTTTTCACTCGCGACTCGCGGAAGGAGATAAAGAGAGAGAAGGGGAGAAGAGAGAGAGAGAGAGAGAGAGAGAGAGAGAGAGAGAGAGTGTGTGTGTGTGTGT
>NW_012130082.1:1078948-1096860 GCF_000143395.1 Atta cephalotes
GAGAGAGAGAGAGAGAACGCAAGGCGGATAAAAAGAGATATGCGTATTGGAGATAGGAGATGAAGAGAGTGGAGAGAGGACCTCGGCGCTTCGACCGGGCGCTCCTCGGCCCTCCTCTGCCGCACGACGACTGAATCTTCGGGGTGGACTGGGGAGGCTGCGCGCAGGGTCGACCCCGCTCGTTCCTGCACCCCTGGCCTGTCTGCCTGCCTGTGCTTGCTTGCCGGCCAGTGGTGGCGGCGACACGAACTACGGGGTGGACGTTGTTTTAGGATTTCTCTTTGCGACGGTCACGCATTTAGACCCTCGATGGACAAACGATGATCAAGTTTGATAATGCCGTTATAAATATTAATGGTGCAGGATATGGGATGTTTAAACGCGGAAACGTCACTGTGTCGCGTTTATTCTCTTTTACTCCATCGCGATTAATTAAGCATTTTGTCGCGAACAATTAATCGTCTTGATTATCAAATGATCAAGGTTACATTCCTCCATTGTTTCCTCTACTAACAAGTTAATTTGAACTCAGTGGAATAATTAATCCTTTAATCTCAGCCTTTAATCTGGATAATTATTCATGTCGTACTGCACGTATCGATAGAAGATAAACATAATATGTTTAAGCAACAATCAGAAGACTAGCATTTAGGAAACGGAAACTTTGATTTACTTAGTTGAATCTTTTTTATTGAAACACGCTGATCTCCATGTATTTGTTCGTCAAACAAAAATTGCGCCAGTGCGAAATGAAAACCGGGTGGAACTTTTATTGACTGTTAGTTCTCTTTGATCACAACGAACATGTTGAGTTTTACCTTCCAAGCAAATTGAAGGATTATAATAGGAAATTGAAATAGAAGGAAGTTGCTAAAATGCATTTATATATTCTGTTACATTAATTATTTTTTTTATTTAAGTAACAGATTAAAATTATCATTTACAATTATTATAATGTTGAATTGTGTATATAAATTCTAAAATAAAAGTATGTAAAAAGTTATATTTTATTCAGAAGAAAATGATAAAAAGGAAATTAAGGAAAAGATACTTGATAATAATCATAAATACTTTGGAAAAATATTAATTTATCGTACATAAATAATTAGGATGCCGTTTTATACACATAAATTAATATATTTTTAACTAATATATTTTTGAGGTAGTATCATTGTAAAATAAAACAAGTATATTAATACATTGCATTAAAACATCGTTATTTTTCGAATCTCTCTTTCCACTGAAATTTATTAAAACATTTCCGGAATTTAAGATTACAAGGCATTTTTTTAATCAGGCACGCTTTGTCAAATATTCACATACATAATAATTTTAATTAAAATTATAAAAAGATTTTTATTTATTGATTTAATATATCATATAAGTTATTATTTAATTTTATATTCAATATATGCATTTATAATCTTTAGTAAATGTCAAACTGTCAGATTAAAATCTGAATTATAACATACAAATGTCTGAGCGCGACGCACTCGACCAAAAATATCCAATCCTTTATTTCGGAAGTGCTAAAGCATTCAGTGAACTTTAGTATGACGTATGTAATTCTGTCCTATAAATAAATGACATAATCGTCGAGAGGCATATATTAGAGAATGTTTAAATAGATATTTTATTTTGATTACATGGAGAGACATAAACGAACATAATATTTAACAAACTAACATTGTATTATTATTAATATCCAAATTTTACCGATGCAGCAACGACATATATATTATTAAATATAAATTGTAGAGATATAACATTACTCTGGATATAATTAGCTATTCTGCATTTAGCATAGGCAAGCAGCTTGTTTGTTTCAGGAGTAATAATAACTCACCAAGTCTGCGTGTTATATACAGATACTGTTACCTTTCGACTTATAATTATAGACGTACCTGCTGAAAGATAATAACATTAATAAATCGTTAAATAATGTAAGTTCTTTTGGTATCAAGTAATAGCGTACATGAATAGAAAAAGAATTTACAAAAAAGGCTGCTCTGAATAATTAGAGAATCATTAACGTAATCATTTGATAGATTCCCATTGTCTAACGCTAGTTTCATTACTTACTGTTTAATAGTTTGCTCGGATATTGGTTTTGTCATTTAAGAAAAATATAATTTTTCTTACTTGTATAAATTTCTAAGAACGATCGCATTCAAGCAGCGTTGCTAGACGTGAATTTGCAAGTCACTGAAGAATAAAAAAAAGTAGGACTTTCTTGTTAAAAGTTGCTTGGCGTTCTTCTTCCGTTCAATTCGTCAAGAATAAAAGACTAATACGAAATGTCAACATTTAAGATTTGATTTAACAGCGATTTAAGGATATAATAGTTCATGTATACAACTTTCTATGCCCGTTGAGAATACAGAATTGTG
Organism: Atta cephalotes; assembly: GCF_000143395.1. Classification (NCBI taxonomy): domain Eukaryota; kingdom Metazoa; phylum Arthropoda; class Insecta; order Hymenoptera; family Formicidae; genus Atta; species Atta cephalotes. Next base: position 1,081,339 of record NW_012130082.1, read on the forward strand.
AAAGGAGTAACTAAAATGTGTTCAAATCGTGTGTATTCCCTACTCTATAAGCTTAAGCGTATATCGTATATTGCGTATGAAACTTCTCTACAAACATCGAGCATGTTTAATAAAAGCGATTTTGCAAATTGTTAGTTAAATACAGTATTTGTATTTTCAACTGTTATTAATGTTCAGCAACGTTGCAGTATTTCAATTGTAATCTTCAATTATAATCGCGATAAGTTTAATGAAGTTGGATACATTTGCAGTTTAACGGGTGCAAGGTTTTTGCGCTTCATGTTTTTATCTTCAATAAAGTTTAACAGCGAAATTTGCCGAAGTCAAACGGTGCAGTCCCCCGAGCGTTTTGCTAACGTAATGGCAATTTAAGCATCTCGAGAGTGAGTCAGTGGGCACGGTTTACCGACCGCCTGCATAGTTTCCCGGAGTGCACCAAGCGGCACAAGTGGCGGATTTTTGTAAGACGTGAGCCGCGAGGAAGATGACGCTTACCCGCATTCTCGAGGGGCCCATTTCCGTTTTCCCGAGCGGTTATCGTGCACGTACGGCAATTTCAGGCAAATTGTTTGTAGCGAAGCTTCCGCGAACTGAAACGAGCATATTAGCCTGCGCACGTGGAGGAAGTTTATCTGCTCCAGTTCGCAGTGACCTGCGGACATCAAAACGATTAGAAATTTACATTTGGTATTACATGATGCTATACGCACAAATCGATTAAATGTTACGGAAGGTTCCGAGCTTTCCAACGATTGAGGTTATTCGTTTCATTTATACATTCTTTTGTATACAGTTCAATGACTTGTGTTTTGAATTTTGGGTTGAATGTACACACGCATTTACATATGTATGTAAATATAGTTTACACATGTATTTTTCGATATACTAATGAAATCCATTAAACACGTTAGCGGTATTTGTCGGCATGCATAATTAACACCTCGTTCATGGAATATACTTATCCGCAAATATTTGTTAGTCCCATTTCGGACTTCGTTGAATTCATGGGCCACACGTGTGAAATTAATCATTTGTCGCGGCGTTCAGCGAGGAGGGGTAAAGTCAGGCAGATAATAGTAAATCAATAACAATAATTCGTGCATTTTGATCAAAATTGGCATGAGGTTACACGTAGCATAGATTTTAAAGTGGAACGTTTGCAATATCCTGCTGGAGATACGACTGGGTGATCTATTTTGTGGGCCCTTTGTGCGCCCAAAACTGCTTCTTTGCCGCCTCGTCGACGGAGCGGACAATATTTTCTTTCTCTTCTTCTCAAATTTACTTCACCCCGGGGAAATGTTGCAGAAACATAACTAGAGCGAAATAACATGATGTATCTACAGAAAGAATATGCAACGAAATTATGACAAAACGGCTTTAGCAATTGTTCTTGCTTGCAACTCTCAGACCGACCGTGGAACTTCCTTTTCTTCTCTATCTTTTCCATCGTCAAAGTTTCCGATTTCATCCTATATAAGTACGAGCCAATTATTCGCCAGTTCGGCGTTATTGGCACGACGCGTTCTCTCTTTCTCGTACAAATTTACATGTCCTCGGGGAAATGTCGAAGGAATACGGCAAGATAAAACGGTACACCGATGGAAGTGGAACTGTTCGAAAAGTCGAAGTCGCATAAAAATTATTTATACGACTTTCACGGCGGCGACTCTCGCCGCCTGCGCATATATCGACCTCCTTTACACAACTCAATTTTCCATGCAATTTCTCGTGAATGGCCAACAGTTACATACATAAGTTAATCGATTTTTTCATGCAAACATTAATTCAAGATCCACAGCAAGTCTCGACGATTTGATGAAAATATATTTGTTTTTTGCCATTTTTTCGTGCGAAAAAATCTTCTCCTCTCCTAAAAAGAACGTGAGATGTTCCTTGCCTCTTGAATTCACCTAAAATTTACTTTACCTCGGGGAAACGTTGGCACCATATGAGCAAGATGATATAAAACGTTATGCTGAGGGGATATGTTCGTTACGTTGGGAAATTACCGACATCTTACCCAGGTCGAGATCCTTAACTTTTAGATCGCATATGCGAAATACCTTTAAACCCTTCGCCGGTTTAAATCTATCGAATCTGCGAACAATATTTCCTTCCTTGAGCGAATATTTACTTCGCCCCGGGGATACGTCGCGGCCATATAAATCTGAGCGTAACGACACGGAGAATATGTGCGCGCAATAAAGTTAGACCGCGAATTGATGTGCCACTGGGTGCAAATGTAGTGTCCTTCGTTCTTTGCGACATGTTATACTGATGCTTTTAAAATAGATATGTTGATTAGGTTCTTTTTTATCATTCGTCAAAGTTTGTTTTTAAAACAGCATTATAATTTTATTGCAACATTTCTTTACAAGAAGCGTATCGTGTAAATAAGCTTGCATATTATACATTATTGCGTATTATGGATTATTGCGATTACCATAAAATTTGCACTAAGCGAGAGACACCTACACAAAGAGATAAAATGTTTTGGATCACATTATTAACTTCTACCAAAGGAAATATACAAGATTATATCAAAATACTTTGCTGAAAAAAGTCACAATATCTTATGTCAATATCTTATGTATATTATAAGAAAGCACGGCATATGTATATATATATATATATATATATATATATAGGATATTTTTAGAATACTTATATATAATGTAATCACTCACCTCTACTAGTATATATGTATATATTTTTACCATAGCGGTCAAGATATTCTAAGGATATCGCACGCAAGAGATTTTCTTTATAATTTTACATATCTCTCTCGAGATATCTGAATATTTTATATAAAAGCACTTTGAAGTAATACATTTAAATTAAAATGTACTGATAATATTTTTGAAATACTTTTAAAATATGCCGATATCAAATATTTCAAAGAAATTGAGAAATTTTGGATATTTAGAATGATGATTTGAATGTATTTCTTATCGAATTTGCATTGCCTTACTTCATTACACAGATTCCAAAAAAATATTTCTCGTGAAAAGGTCCACGATAGAATTCCCTTTTTTCGAAAATCGAGCTACATGCGGTTACATTAAATAGAAAAAGATTAACGTGAACGCGAAGGAGATTCCCGACAACGATTCTCATCCCCATCGTCGACATTTCCGTCTACACTTTCACCCACAGACGCCCTCAGTCGTGTACATTGACCTCTCAACCGAAGAAAGACGAAGTTTATAAATATTTCGCGGTTTCATCGTGCTCACCCTCGTCGTCGTGCTGGCGCGCTAGAAAATGATGTTTGAAGGGCTCCGCTCGATCGGTCCGACGGGCGGTATACTGGAATACGTTAATAGGTTCTCCTCTCCATATGCGAGGGGTCAATAGGGAATTTCGACCAGAGGAACATACGTACGTACACGTACGTTCACATAGACAACACGAATCGACAGTTTTTACAAGGCGCGATTGTGAAACGTGCGGGCGCGAGCACTTGCGATATAAACGGGAAACTAGAATTGGAACGGAAAGTTTTCACAGCGAAATCTGCTTGAAAAATTTTTGCGACGGTCGCTCCTTTAATTACGCGATATTGCACGCCTCTGTCGTGCGAATGTTTCACGTTGCAGTGAAGCGCTTTGTGCCACAGTGTGTAAATACAGGATCCTTTTCCACACATGGAGATCCACTATCGCTTCTTCTCTATTGCGATTCAAAATCGCTCAATTCCACCAGAAAATTCATCCGATTTGGATTTTAAGAAACTCGTGCATAATTATTTTTTACGAATACGCGTTCTATTCAGATGCATTGGGTCGAATTGGCACAAGAATGGCACTGCTGCACTGAACTCTTTTCAATGAAAGCAACGCTCGGAAAGCGGCGTATTTTTCTAGTAGAAACGACACAGTTTGTCCTTTCGCTTCGCGTAGTTCTCTCGTAAGTACGTTAAAAAATGCAGCAGTATTATATATACAATGTTATGTCGGTGATTTGAATTATCAACTCTGTTACTATTCATTTTAGTTCGGAATTAAGAAGAGAGTCAGTTTTATTACTTAACAGGTTTATATTAACTGTATTGTTTGTATTGTTGAATAATATTATTTTATTTTAAAAACATGTACAAGACAATTGAAACTCACAAAAATAGTCACATTTGCAATACCTATAAAGTATTAAATTTTTTTCCGATAAAAAGTCGTATTTGTGTATTCCATGTGTTTTCGAATCGAAAGAAAATCGTGGTAATGACCGATTTTAAAAATATACCTCATTATATATCGGATAAGTCAACATCACATAATTCGCATCGTTAACATGCCATGTCGGTAATTCATGACACGACGCTCTTAATAGCGCCTAATATTCTTAAGAATATTACCATGGCAGCGCGTAAAATTTAAGCACGTCCTTTATCTCCGAATAAATCAGAGCCGCATAATTTCTACCGTTAATATACCGTTAATAATTTAACTCCGTTCTAAAAACTCACACGAAAATGATCTCCATGATTAAAAATTCGAATGTTTATGTACAGACGTGATTAAGATGATCTTTTTTAATAATTCCAATATTAATAAGTTTTTACGAGAACGAAGAATTCTTAATTTAAAAAACAATATCGAAAGTATATACAGGGCACATAAGAATCAAGTATAACAAAAAAAATTTTTCAACATGAAAAGTAAATATCCAACGAAAAGTAAATATAATATTCTGTAATTAATTAAAAATCATATATATATAATAAAATTTTATATATATACATATATATATATATATTATATATATATACATATATAGTCCAATATTAATATTACTTATATTAATATTATATTATATTAAAAAAAGAGAAAAGAAAAACGAGATGGAAGGAGAGAAAGAAGAAAATAATTCGGCTAATTTATTGAAAGAATATATGCGCAACATCCATTATTACATTTTTTTAGTTGAAAAAGAAATAATCGTCAATAATTCTCCTTAATCTCCTCATACATTGAACACTAGTTCTTATCCTTGAGAGATATTGTTTTTCTAAGGAAAAAAGAAGAGATTTCAGAAGGATTAAAGTCATTAGAGAAATGAATAAAGAAGTATTTCAAAAAGTTCAGTATTTCATGCCCGATTGTTCGAATAAAAGTTAACACATGATCGTATGCATCTCGTAGATATATATTATCATTCTATTCGAGCAATTTTATTACGCGCTACTTATTATTAGCGTTTAATGCTCGCGTCGACGTTGGAAAAGAGCGAAACGCTCCAACTCTCGATGCCCGCAAACTGTTTCGTGAATTCCAAAGGGAAGAGATAGTTTCAAACATCGAACATTCGTAACCGCGTGCGGAAAATGCACGCGAGGACCGCGGATGCAGGTGTGATCTCAACGAGAACGTGACTCGCCATTGACGTAACGATACGATATGCTCGAGTAAACCAGCCGTTTTCGACGTACACCCTCTCATCGATGATCGATACAATCGAGAGGATGGAGAGAGAGAACAGACGAAGCGAATGGGGCAGTGGCAGAATCGGCAGAATCGACTATACGAGAGCGGAAAAGGCACCTGCACCGGCAAACGTGCGGATGCACTCGCGCGAACGCGCGAACCGGTACACAAAAGCACGCTGGCAGGAGGAATGATATTGAGACGGGAATCTGTTTGTTTGTTCGAAATCTGCGCCATTAAATGGTATTTCTGCAGGGGAATAGCTTGACATGCGATATTGGATTAATGGGGGAAAAACCAGTGGCACGAGATCCGCGAGTGGCTTTAAATCCGAGGGTGCCGTAATTGCTTTCTCGTCCGAATCCCATTTTTTTAGACTTGTTTTTTAGGGATGCCGAGCACATGCCGTTTTGTACCACGTACCGCGTTCAGGCAGTATTTTGAGGCTGCTATATCGTTTCTTATACTGTCTCCGGGCACTTTCGAAACGCAATTAAAATCAACAGCGGAGGCTTAGTTAGAACTGGGAATGCTGCGTTTGAGAAGGTCTATCGATTTTAAATGTGTACAGAGAGGGTCGTGTTTTTGCTTACGACGGCCTTAACGACAGGATATACGTGCAGAATTTAATATCTTCTTCTCGAGAACATTTTTGTCGGGTTTATAAGCTATATATAGATTTCGAAAATAATTCTCAAAGAAGATCTATCGAAGAAAATCGATTGTATCTTACAAAGTTATATATAAAAAAATTGGAGCTATAGTAGAGTACAATATTATAAACTTTATGCATACTTCTTTACACACACATATACATATATATGAACAATTTTTACTTTCTTTGATTCTCTTTCTCTCTTTATTTTTTAGTACACTACACTATGAAAAAATTATTTATTTGACTAAATTAATTGTTAATTGTTTATTTTATTAAATTAATTTAATTATCTTTATTTTTTTCGTTGAAAAATGTATATATTTAATACAATATATTTAATTTAAATACAAACATTTTTATCAAAAGAAATACAAACGAACTAAATTAATTTAGTCTAATGAACAATTTTTTCTCAGTACTATTTATTAATTATGTTACAACATCGTTAATAATATTCCTTATTTAGATAAAGTATCTTCTAATGGACGTAATCTTCTCTGGGCGTTTTAATGTAAGATTCATTTTCCTTCAATCATTTTTGTGAGAGATATCTCACTTGAAGATCTTTGCTTGAATAACATCAGTTATTAAATGGTTTGATAGAATTATTGAACTCCGGAGTAGAATCATCTTTTAAATCTTGGCTCAAAGAACAATAACTTTGAACGATATCTTTAATATCCCTTCAAAAATTATATTTTGCTAAAAACATTTACAGAAAGAGAAAGAACTATTTTTCAACTTGACAGAATTATTAATTAATTAAATAATATTGGCAAAAAAATAATATCAGTCTCAAATATTTAAAATAAAAATCAGTATATATAAAAATATTAATTTAATTTATTATATTACTATAAAATATTTGAATCAAGAACTGTGAGAGTCTAACAGTTACAAGCTTAAAATTACATTCTACAACTTACATCTATATTTGAACGTTTCGACTCCGAATGTAACTGTTAGACTTACTTATAATAAATATTATATTATTTAATTTACTTATGCACCGTTAACCGCATCGACTTTCATGGTTTTTGATTCAAATACTTCACTACTTTTAATTTCTAAGGAATTTTTATCTTTTATTAATTGTAAGATTACTGTTTTCAGCTTTAATTTAGAACTGCATTTTTAAGGCCAGCTGCATTCAGCGCGCAATTTGAAGTGCTGGAAAGTGTATTTAAATATTTATATAGAAATATTATTAAGCATTAAGCTTGACTGCATTTGGCGCTTCTTTACTTAATTTAATTTATTCATATAAGCGATCTAATTTACCTTGTTTTTTAAATAATTTCGGACTCGCCGCGACCTCAAGTCACTTTGTTTAACGACGTGAGTATTTTTGCGCGATTAATTGTGTAAGCTGCGACAATTTTTTTTTAAACCATTCTTTTTAAGTTTGTAACATTTTGACAGCTTTTTTATGAAATTAAGTTAATTTATTTTTTTGATGATTGATCGAATAACATTTAAGTACATATCTATCTCATTCGTAATTCGAAAATCAGGGTTATTTTAAACTTTCGCTTTGAAGTAAGAGAGCGATATATAAATATAGAAAAAAAGATAAAGAAAAAATCCACTTTTAACTTTTAACATAGCAAAAACATAGCAAAAACGCTTTATTTATGATTATCTTTATTTATGATCATTAAAAACTTGAAGCTATGTAAGATATATAAGAAAAAGAAAAAAAAATTTAATTTAATTACGTAAAAAGACTGACAGTCTATTGCCCAATGGGAATCTCGTTTCTTTCTCAATATTCGGCCAAATGAGTTAAACGTGCGTGCGTGCGCGCGCGCGCGCGCGCGCGCGTGTGTGTGTGTGTGTGTGTGTATCACGTATATATATCTATATTACAACAGTGAGAACAGCTGTTGCATCTTGTGCAGCAACGATTTAAGACACTTCATATGCATTTCGCGTACGAGCCAAGAAACGGGAGAAATAGGGGTGCAAATATATGAACTCTACTTAAATGGGCTGAAGATTGTATACCCTCACACGGGCATAATTGTTTTTCTTGACGATCTGACAAAGTCGCCTAACATAAGCAACATTATTAACACGATATTTGGAACTGCACGATCGCGATGTCATTCATTATATGTATCACATTATTTATTTCACTGAAAATGCGAAATGAAGTCGTATTCTAATCCGCGGAGCATATTTAAATTCGTTGAATAGACAAAAATTTTCTCCTCGAGAACTAAACCACAATGAAGTTAAAGCAAAGAGACGAGTCTCTTTTTTTGAACTTAATTAGAAAACTTACTTATTAGATTACTTTTGATATTTTGATCCCGTGAGATCTGTACGAAGTTGAAAATGTCGGGACGTTACAGAGAAATTTTATCGCTTTCTTCTATCTTTCTATCTTCCTTTTTTCCTCTTTTCTGCTTTATCTCTATTGCATTGGGGGAAAAAAATTCGTGCCGACCGACTTGTTTCTGCTTTTGTAAAATATGTAAATTAAAATTCCTTCCGTTCACTAGTTCACAAACTATAACATGAATGTAAATTATCGAAGCGATATTTTTTGATCCAATATAACATGTAACATTACGAGTTATCATTTTCCGCAATTTGAAAAAGATGTAGATTAATCTCATTGTTTTAAATTCTTTTGCTTATATTTAACTAGCATTATTATTAAATTGACAATTAATTAATAGTTTAATTGTGAGATTATTTGAGTTTATGATTGTGTTTCAAATTCGATAAACCAAATTGGGGCATAGTCTATGAAATTGATAATTCTATTTGTAATAATCACGATGAATATTAGGCATCCGCTTCAACCGAAAATGGCTTCTTTCTTTTTAAATATTTGTTAATGGAAATATCATTGATATAATAATATTTTCTTATATTTCATTGTCGAAAGTATATTTATTTTTATAAACAAACAAAAATTTAGTAGAAACTTTTACTTTTTTCTTTTAAATTATATAAACGAATTATATAAACTTAACGATATAATACATAATTTACAATGTTAATTTTGCCAGTTTCGAAAAACTCACGATCGATTTTTCAAAGTTTATTACATGAACATCCCTATTGAGTATCTCTGTTTCATTTTATGAACAATCATTCTAAAACACGCAACTGAATACCTGTCAAGAGTTTACATGTATCACAGAATTCGATTAACAATGAATAGTCGAATGAAACGTATCTTTGGCTACAGTTAATTGAATTTCTTTCTATGATGCCTCACTTTCAATTGTTCGTGTTGTTTGAAAGATAATGTTTCAAAGACACTGGTTGAGCATCAGAAATATCTTTTCTTAGTAGATTGTACTCATGATGATCTTTTCTCACCAGTCGTGGCTAACGAACCATGGAACTAAGTAACAGACATCAACTCCATTTCGGAGGAACTTCAGTTTGGAGGTTTAATGAGAGTATGTCAAACAAGCACATTACATAAATTATGACAGTTGAGCGTAACATTTTGAACGAAGAAATAATTTATTTAAATGTAACGTTGTATTATTCTTTTTTATTAAAGTATAAAAACCAAATTATATATTTGGGCGCATTATGAATTTGTTGAGAAAAAATATTAAAACATTTAAAATGGAATGAAAGAAGAAAAAAATGTAAATTTATGGAAAACAAGAATATATTGTATAATAATGTTATAATTTTTTTTGGAATTAATTGCGGACACAGAATAGCACCTTGCAAATTTCGAATATTGGTACATAATCAGTATATACGTTTCATGAAAGATGCTCGTAATTTCGTGCTTGAAATGACACAGCATGCAGTTTAATAAAACGTTACCTCCCTGTGATGGCAACGCCATTTTTCGAGCGAAAGCAGCGTGCCACCGTACGCGTTAACGCTACAGTTCATCACGCATATGCATTATTCTATATCCAAAGTGTAATAATTAAATGCGTCACAAGCTGCTATCAATATTAATTGCAACGGTATTGGATGTGATTTCAATTAGTGTGAATCGGCCGTCAACATAGTCACTATGCGCGGCAACGAGCGACAGTGCAATTATGGTCACACCTTTTACCCCGATGTACATTTATTATGGAGCACTGCGGAATCCGTAGCTTCATGCCATACTGGCAAGCTAGATTTATTACTCATACGCCCTTTGAAATGTTAATACGGATTTCGGAGCCTTGTTTCAAACCTCGTACTCTATGCTGTGCGCGTCTATGCTAGTGAAGCGAAGAAACCGACGAGGAAATACGCGCCGCGTCTCGAAGGCGGCAGCTTTGGCCGCAACTAACGATTCCCCAGCAGCTGGTACGAAAATAAACTATTTATGAATCATTCTCGGAACATACATATTTCCCCCGCTTCTGTCCTACCCGCTCTACCTCTTTTTAAACGACCACAACGCATATGCGCGCATACGGTTCACTTACCGCGACACACGAAATTTTATTTCGGTGAAGTGTGTTTCACCGTCTTACTTTTTTTACGCCGTATAAAAATCTTTTAATGTATCTGTCGCAAATGACAGATTTTTATCGAATATATGTATTCATGTTTAAAGGTTTTGGGTAGCAATCTTCTGTCATGACGGGAGGGGGAGGGGGAGAGGGGGATGCTTCTTAGGACTGAAATTAATTCTTATAAATAAAATTAAATTTCTTATACTTATTTCTTATACTATTAATGAACTCAAATTCTAGAAAAATTATTCAAATAAATTAAGAGTTGTCGCATTAAAATTGTAGTTGTTGAAGAAAAAAGGATAATTTTGTTCATCTCGTAACAAATAAAAACATCGACAGATAAAATATGAGGTACACATATATATTTTGTTTTTATTCGATAGACCTTAAAAAAGTTCGATATAGTTGTTAGATAGTTAATTTTCTCATCATATTAAACGTACACTCAGGTTCTGTATATTTTCTCGGATTATCCAAACAAGATTGTATATGCATTTATAACTACCACTATATCATCTATCAGAACTGCAGAAAAATGCTACAGCGTACAGCGAAAGTTTATTTCAACCATGTTTCATAAATATACCAAAGATAGTGTCTCATTGTTAATTAACTGATAACGAAAACAAAAATTATTTATTTGTTACGTTGATAAAAAAGATTTCTTATATTATGCCGATGGCACCACTATATGAGCAATTATTTTGATATTAGTAGAGCATCAACATTTATTGGTTTTCTGGGAGTAGATAAATACGCAGCGTGAATTTAATTTACTATTACAAATTACACACAGTCTTTAAATATATATCTATTCGTATATATATATATATATATATATATATATATACATTTTATATAATTAAATCGCAACAAGCTGCAGGAAACTACAATGATGCGCTTTTATTATCAAAGTATTGTCAACCGATGGTAAACTTTGCTGGCTGATGTAGCTTCAATGCTTACCACTTGAAGGAAGCTTTAAAGCTCATCACGTGAACTACATTCGGCTTTGTTAACCGACTACCCGTAGTTGGTCGAGAAGAATTTGAGTTGTCTCTGATGAGATACGAATCAATGATGGTAGGTAATTGAAATCATCGCCAGTTGAACAAGCAAGGCAAATACTTTTACGATTAACGGTTACGACGAAAGCTTTTAAGAATTGTTTTCATATTAACACTTTTCAGTGATGACTTTATCGACAGTTCTTATATTGCATTTGGAATGTCGAGATCATATGGATTAAAATTTTATTTAACGATTTACATTACGATTATTACCGGATATTTTTACTTAAATGATAGCTATACACGATGCAACGAATGCTTTGCAACATTGCATTTTCGAAGAACTCGGAAATGGAAACATTTTGTTTGCAATTCTTCAAGAGTACAATACTCAACAGTACAATACAGTACTATTTTTTCCTGTCGACTATAATTCCATAAATATAGAAAATAAATAAAAAATTTAAATCTTTTGAAAAATGATCAGATACGCTCGATTAAACATAGCCAATGAGAATACACGATTATAAGAAATTCGTTACGAGTTTGCTTTAAATCAGACAATAATACAAAGAAGACAATAATATAAAAAATTTTTTTTCATGACGGTTTTCAAGCTTTGAGTGAATATCGGATCTTAACTGTTAGCACGGTAGTATCTACGAGACTGATCGATATATAACGTGTTTACCGCAAATAGCATTGAAATGATAACGATCCATGGATAACGGTATGCTTATACCGCGTCTCGGCGTAAATTACGTGGATATAAGCTTTTACCGCAGATGCTTGGTCCTGCAGTAATTCATGACGTGTAATCCAACACAGCCGTACTTTCGGAGAGAAAAGACTGGAAGATATAGAACATTTAGGAAACGAAATTTGTGCTTATCCGGCAGCTCACATTACATGTATTATTTGTTTGTTTTAACTGGTCTACTTACACCGTCTAATGCATATCCACAGCCGTATTAATTCTATCTATTATTAATAACTGAACAATTTTATTAAATATTACTATATTCCAGTTTACAAATATTGAACGCAAACTGACGACTGAAATAATTTTATGAAAACGGAAATATCTACAATATCATATTGACATTGTAGATATTTCCGTTTTCATAAAATTAGTAAAAAATTTAATAAAAGTAAGTAACAATAATAAAATAGTGCGAAACGATTTGAATAATATTTAACAAATTAACGTAAAATAAAATTTTTAAAATAGAATAACAATGATAATGTTAACTCGACGAATCGTTAAATATATATTTGATATAGAAATACATTGAAAGAGGAAAAGATGTTGTTTGATGTGTGGAGGCGTCTATTCTCAATGCTGTCACAATCTAACTAAGCGTCGATGCGTGGGAAACATGTATGCAATGCAAGCAGAGAAGCCGATTAATATTCGCTTTGTGGTTACTGATCAACCTCATTGAAATTAAAGAGAAATAATCATGAAATAATCATTTGCACTGCCCTTAACGAACGCGCAAGCGTGTTGCCCGTCCAAATTCTCGCCTCTATATACGCGAATTCACACAACAAAACGAAGGATTTTCTCGCACATCTAAGCGCGTACATCATCCTCTGATTGTTTCACATCTGACGGAATTCCCAGAGACGCTCAGCTGTAAAGCATTGCTTCTCGACCGAGGCGCAACTCCAAAGAGGCTTTGCAAAGCGGTTCCGATGTCCGGACGACACGTTGTTTCTCGGTCGCAAAGTTCCTCCGGTGCGATTGGTGTGGTCGCGACATTTTTAGTTAGCTGACAGCAAGTTATGCGACTCGTATTTTCCAAAGCTCCATCATTTTTCGTAAAAAAAATCAAGATGCTAAAATCATGTTTTTTATTACGATTATTAATTACGCATATTGTACACGTACTTTCCAAGCATGAGAGATTTCTTGTGCTACTCCTAAAATATTTTCTCGTGTTTAATAAAAAACTTTTAACTATATTACTAAATACAGAATTATTAAATACAAATAGAAAAAAATAATTAAAAGATTGATATTATATTTAATTCAATAAATCGGTGTATTTAATGTCGTTTATTAATTTTTAATATGTCCATTTTATAGTTATTTATGAGTGAGGTAATTATTGCATTTATTTTTTCTATAACCTAATCGAAAATGGCGACAATACGCATGTTACAACTCAAACAACAATTAATTTAAAGCGCATTTTGCCAAGCGGCGCATCGAGATAAGACAAGGCTCACGGCAAGTGTCCTGTGCATGTCTATCCGCAATCAATCTCGTTAGCGCCAATCCTTAATATGACGCTAAACCACCGCTTTAGCTTCCTCCCGTGATCTTTGTTGAGGATCTCCTCGACAACGAGACTCACGTAAACTCAAACGCGGTTAGTATAGAATGGAGAATTTCCTGACGTCTTAGAGGCGCGTGCGCTCTTCTCTTCGGCTTTCGATGCGCGTGACATTATCGCACAAACTGACCAGATACACGCGTCTCCGAAGACACGTGCAACACCACCATTGATTTTGTGTGACTTTAGGAGCTTATACTGAAGTTGAAAATACTATATCAACTATTTAATTCTAAATTAATTAACTCGTTGAACTTTCTACTGCGAGAATTTGAATTAATATAATAAATTTATAGAAATATTTCTTCAAATTAATAAATTTATATTTCTTTAAATTAATAAATTTAAAGAAATATGTGTAAATACATCGAAGATAAACAGATCTTTGTGTGAATGTAAATATAGCACAAATAAACAAAAATACGTTTACAAGAAATACAACTGTATCAAAGAGAAATATTTTGATATATGTAATAATGCGAAAATAATTTAATAATAAAAATTTATCTTTCCATCGTGCGTCGTAAAGCTTTTACAATTTATGAGGCTGTGACATTTCCCTCTTTAAGCTGTATTGGAAACATGCACCATTGGTGCACGCGAGAAAATGCGGCTGTGTCTGACGGGGCTGCACACGCTCGACGATTTGGAACAGAGTTAATGCCGTGCCTGAAATGTTGTGTTCCGTGGAAAATTTGACTAATGACTATGCATATACACTATCACAATCTTTTCTTCAACATATTTTCCACTCACTTCCAATCGCTTTACAAATTCGAACTATAAATGCAAATAAAAGTGGTTAAAGGTGATAGGGAGACAGATCTATTCAGGATTAAATTATAAGCTATCTATTGTACTACACGAAGCGAAAATTTTTATGCAGAAAACCATAATTTTTAACATTTAGAAAATCAACACATAGATAAAAAAGATTCACGGAGGATGTAAATTTATGTTAAACTCGAGAAGCTATTAAGTATCGTGAAATAAAAGCTGCTTTTCGGTGAAAAGCGAAATAAGGATTACGTTAGCGGGCAGGCGAAGAAAGCGGGTGAAAGGAAGTAGAGGTTGAAGGTTTCAACATGATATCTAGTATTAAGCTAAAGCTATAAATTGCGATGTACGTGCTCTGTTTGTCGGGACCATATTTTCTTCATAGCCCAGGAATCGAAAGTCGGATTCACAAGGGGATGAAACAGAAAGCAGATGAACCGAATATTGACGTTATTCCTGGGGCTGTGCGCCTCTATATCTATACGAAATTGGCCTAATTGGCTCTTCTTAGAAGATTCCCTTTCCTACTTACTATTACCTATGACAGAACTCTTTCTTTCCATGAATAAGGGAAGATCGTGCGAAATAAATTAAACCGAAAAGAAGACGGACGTGATTCGGGCGGGAGTGCCTTACATTGCGGCGTTACGATTTATGACGGTTTGGCGGGAACGTATTTAGGTCAACGTTTGTTATCAGTTGCACGAGAGAGAAAACGAGAGAGAGAGAGAGAGAGAGAGAGAGAGAGAGAGAGAGAGAGAGAGAGAGTATAGTATTCTTCGTTACCTTACCGTAAGTAATATACTAGTTAGTTACGTTAACTACTAGTAGGTACGTACAACGAACCTAACTTACTTAGTTTAG
>NW_012130082.1:1096880-1123984 GCF_000143395.1 Atta cephalotes
AGAGAGAGAGAGAGTAAGAGATGAATTCTGCTTTTCCCAGAATATCATGTTACGTAATCATGGATCAGACCAATCATTTTGATGAAAAGTCTGAATTAAGGTGAATTTTTCGATGGATATACTTAGGGATTTGTCACCTTGAAAGAGAGGCATTCGAAACTCTTCAGGATAGCTACGTTAAATGCGCATACGGAGGTAGGGTAGTAGGAGATGGGAAGAGGGGAGAGGAAGGATAACGTAGAGGACGTTCGATAATGGGGTTGGTTCCACCTTTCGGTTGGAAAGACGTCGAAACTTTCGAGGGTGACGTAGCATGTACAGGCATTCTCCTATCTATGTCCTTTCGAGGTAACATTTGTAGCGTTTTGGCCTCGACCGAAAGGGCAAGGTTAATCTTTAATCAAACTAAAATTTTTTTAAAAATGCACTCAATATATCATCTCGGCTTTAGTATATTTAATATACGTGAAATATATTTTAATAACGATTAATACACAACAAATGCAGTATCTTTTTAATATTAGATCACAATCGGATTATGATAAATTCACTTAATTATGTATTTTAGTATCAACAATCCAAATTTTAATGATGAACTCTCATAATTGCAAATATATTTTAATAGCCATTAAAGCGTTTCAAATATTTAGTATCTACAATGTGAAAATACAATTTATAATAAATTGGGTAATTACACAATTAATATATTCTCTCGATCAACAATATTAGTTATATTATTTTATAAAACGAATTCGTCTTTCCTACTTTTATTTATATCGATATCATGAAGATGAAAATTTTGAAAAAACAGGCATACATGTAATTTCAAAACTCCGATTAATTTTCCGACAAATTTGAAATGAATTTCGTGACGGAACTTTTTTGCTCGTGTTCTTACAATCTTAGCACTGTGATCGTACGATGCTTGAAGCTAGACGCAATAGAAAGAGAATGTTAAAGTTGGTCGTTGCTTCTAAAGAACGAATTTAATCAACGAAACTAGTGCCGCTAGTATCGGAAGTAAAAGTTGCGCCGCAATTTTCTTATAAAAAATATAAATATTTTTTGCAAAATGGCAGGAATTAAAATAAGAAATTGGCACAATAAGAGATCATTTAAATACATTTTCAATCTTCAAGAAGAGTCACCTTGTGAAATATGATGTTGTATAAATAGGCATAGTACATGTTATTCTAAGAACTTCGTATATTTTTGTATGGCTACGGATAAACGATTGATATAGAAATGCAATATGATATTTACAAGAATTTCCTGTATTCGAAATTTCATATTTCCTAAAAATCGATATATTCATGAAAATAGCTGTACAAATGACCTTCGTGATATTAAATGGAATTTGATAGTATTGTTAAGAAAATATTTATTTTATCTATTAATTATTATTATTATTATGAGAATTAATTATGAGAGTGTCTCATAAAATTTTACAGCTTTTGTTTAACACAATTTTGATTAATATCTCGTCATATATTATAATTATATGGCTATTGTTTTCATATATATGATATATATTATCAATTTTATATGTATATAGATATAACAATATTTTATATTTATGTGTACCTTATTCTATTTTAATAAATTTATATTTCCGTTTAAAAAATTTAAAAAATAATATTAATCTACTTAAAAAAAAATGAAATTTATTTAATAGCTAAATTATTTAACTCTTTAAATTGATGCACGTATATATGTAAGATTAAAACACTTCATTTTTCCAAAATATTTCTCAAGTAATTTGCTTTTTAATTTTTATGTAAAGTATTTATAATAAAATATAAGATAAATTATACAAATATTAACACATTAGCGATTATTATATAATGTAGATATTTTTGCGTATAATAGTTTAATTACACTTTAGTACGAGATTGTCGCAGAATATATTTTCTAATTTATGCTAAAATAATCTGCCAGAAACACGATGGTGAATTAATTTTGAACACAGCCGTGTTTTCAATATCTGGCAAAATACCATATGTTAACACGAACACAACGAAAGACCATAGGTAATGGTGCACAGTTATGAGCCAAGAGATAGATACAGAGATTGACCTTTATTCTCTGGAACGCATGAATCAGCTTTGTGGCTTCAATACATAATAGTTATATGAAAAAAGTAAATATAATCTAGTGAAGAACATTTAACAGATGGTACATTTATACAATGAAAAATATATCTACTAAAAATACGTAGTTTGAAAAATTCAAAAAATTCAAAATTTCACAAAATATACTCATTATATATGAATACGATATTTTAATGTATGGGATTGGAACAAAAGTTCACAATGTTATTTTATTTGTATCTTGTTTATACGTTTATAAAAAAAATTGTTAATTATACCAATCGAGTAAAGTTTTAGAAAGAGTAAAGTTTTAAGAATGCTTTTTTTTAAAAAGCATTACGATTTTTATGCGATGATGATGTTTAACAAAGTTATGAACAATCAAAATCAAATGCTCTTTTTATTTAATCTATGATAACTCTAAAAAAATCTTAAAAATATTTTTAAAAATGATTTTGTAAAGAAAATTTTAAGTTTTCATGTTAGAAAATCGAAAATTTTCGCAAGTTTTTTTAAGCATGTGATTGACCCACACAATGAGAGGAAAATTTCCACGTATAGTTTTCTATATGTAAAAAATTATCAATCTCACAGAAGTTCAAAAGACATAATCTTTTGGAAGTAGAGATTTTAAGCTTCAAAATCTTTTTTTAATTTTAAATATTGTTTATTTTTAACGAAGTTACAGCTGCTTAAATTTTGAAGTTTATAGCGTTACAAACTTTATACAAGATAATTATTGGATAAACAGCAATACTTTTAAATAACGATATTGGAAGTATAATTGATTTTTCTAAAAGTAAATTATGTAGTACGCTTTCAATATAAAAAAAAAGATATTTTAGTCGATAGTGTATCTTATACTGAAATAACGTTCTTACATTATTATAATAATTCAAATTACCATAATGTGTAATTGAATCATATCAACTAATTGAATCATATCAGTATTAAAATAATATTGTAACAATTATTACATATTATATATCGTTTTTTTATTTATAATAATTAAAATTTTTTATTTGTGAGATTATTTATGTATATGTATTAAATGATTGATGATTCTCCTCTAATTTAAATAAAATACTAAGTGAAAGTAGAATAGTGCAGCTTGTACCTTCCCTGCAAGATCTTTTAATCGATTGGAAACCGAATGCAGTAAGAAGCTTGAGACGAGGAGAAAGCTTAAAAGTACCGTCGACAGCTGTTAATAACCGTAACGACCTCTGGGAGAAGCAGTCTAATATAGGCAGGATAAGGTTATGGGAACTTTGAGGGTATGTCCACCCCTGGATCTTTCCACGTGCTTTCATGAGATAAGTTTCTCGTAACTCCTTTATCTAGCTTGATTTTCACATTCGCTAAGAATCACCAATAAAAAATATACTTCAATAAGTGACTGACACGTGACAGAACAATAATTAATAGAAGCTTCACATGCCCGAGAATACTTACTCCTAACTACTTACTCTTAATTAATTAATTAATTAGTTAATTTCAATAACAGTGTTAAACGAAAAAGAACTAAGCTATAATTTTATTCAAATTATTACACTTCTTTTAATTGAATATTATTGATAAATCTTGAGTTTGTATCTGTTTAAAATCGAAGTTTCAGAAAAGGCTATATATTCTTGAAACAACTTTAGCTTATGACATAGCAAATTTCATCGGTCGGATAATTAATAAACTAACTTTGCAAAAATTTAAAAGTTTATTTAATCATGAAAATAATATATAGCTTGACTTTTTAGTTCAATTAACACGATATTATGAGAAATTTTCTGTATTGAAATTATTCCACGAATATATTATAATATTTAATATATATTCAAATGAATAAAATATTTATAAATATAGAGAACATAAACATATATTATGATAAAATGGTAATGAAATTATTATGTATCGAAATGATTATTTCTTTCTCTCGTATGCGATTTACGGAATGCTATTTACGGAATGCTTTGTCAATGTTATCGGTTAGTCTTCGGGCAATGTTAAAAAACGATAAAGAAATAATACAGATTTATCCTTTCAATATCCGTGGCAATCCATAATTGTATCCAAGTGCTGTTAGTTTATATTGAAGGAGATGCGAGAGTTTTATACATACACTGATCTTTATTTGTGAGGTGTTGCAGAACATGACTTACCATTACATGCTCTTATTCAGGAACATTTTCTAAGTTTGGAATTCTAGACTAACAATAAGTAAGGTACTCACAACTATAAATTAGTTACGTTAGGTAACATAAAGTAACTCGTAGAATAATAATGGAAAATATAATACGTTTATTTATTATTAGATGAGTATGACATATAATTCCTTGTTAAACTGCTTAACTCAACAATATTGATATGACACTATGTTAGAAATTGTAAATACAATTTATTGTTAGTTTTTCTTAATAATAACTCTAAATAGGAGGAAGAAAATATTTTTGCATAGAATACGTTTCTTTCAGATTAAAACTATTATAGATCACGAATTAAATTTAATCTGAACGCAAATTAAAACTATAAAATGATTATTGGAATAGGGCAATTATGAATATTTTATATTTTTTATGATCATCATGTATATTATATACCAATCGATTATTTGTGACGAATATCTAAATTCAATTTTATAAATCTTATCTATGAATTATAATCTATACAAAATAAAAGTCACAACGTTAAATAATATCTTCAAAATGTAATTTCCAAAGAAATCGTTAGGACAGTATTCTAAGAAAATAACATTATGTATATATTTCTTAGAAACAAACGTGCGAAAGCATTACTAACATAGATCGAATATATATTATTAAAGGGCAATAAGGAGAAAAAACTTCTCGATAAATTTCTTTCCAATTTCCTTTGACCAAATGGCAGATCTCAGATATATTCGATTCGCAATCGACAGACGCAATAGAAAAAAGGCTATGCGCGCACAGAAAAGATAAATCTAAAAGACCAGAAGCACGGAACGCTGATACACGCGCCATCGATTATTTTGACCAGTTACTTCGAAGGCAAACGAAGGCTATCCCAAAAGAGATACTTGATATCATAGATACTTGATAGATTTTCTTTATTTGTATTTAAGCCCAATTGACTTTAATATAGGAAATCATGCGGCAGAATGTTAAGATTTTTTTGCATTGGTCCGATCTTGCAAAAGTCAAAGATTCATCATTGCTTGATGCGAATCACCTATATACCTATGTCTTTCGACATAGAAGATAGCTCATTCGAAACTGAGCTGTCTGCTCACCGCAGCGTGATCCTCTAGAAGAAGTAGTTGCCGAACTGGCGAAGACAGGCACGTATACGTATGTCGCGCGACGGACGGCTAGAATCCATCCGGATGACACCCGTTATACGTGCATTCGTAACGTGGAGTTGTGGAGTTAGTCCGATATCGAGCGGGAGACCCAGCGAGGGGTGCTCACACGTGCGCAGGCTCCCACCTCCACGACCTACCACCTCCGTCGTGGGTACGCGTTGGGGGAGGAACGTGCGGGTGTCGCAGCAAGTGGAAAAGAGAAGAACTCAGGGCGGCGAGCCCTCGCAAAATGAGATGGACGTTCGAAGAGCGATTTCGGCGGGGTTGGAGTTGGGTGGGCCGCCACGGATGTCGAGTGGTGCAAAAGAGCGACGCGCGGGGTAACGCGGCCGATGCGGAGCGAGAAAGCAGAAAGCTTTCCCCTGCACGGGAAAGAGAGAAAGGGAAGATCTATCTCTAGCGAAGAGAGAGATAAACGATGAAGAGAGGGAAAAGGAACGGAAGTAAACGAGAGGAAAACAGGGTGGAAAACGCCGGACGACGAATGAAGGAAGAAGGAGAGTAACATAGAGAGTAATCCCTCTATTCGCGAAAAACTGGGTATCAATGAAAAAGAGAACGACATAGTTAAAAAAAAAGTTAAAGAGTCATGGACAATCGCTAGTGCGATGAAGATAAACACAAGGTGCTATAAGATTGATGCTAAACGAAAAAGGAGTAAGAGAGTAAAAAAAAGAGGTTCTGACATTACAAAGAAGGTTGAAAGAAGTATCGGCAGTAAATGAGAATGAAAGACAATCGAAGGAGTGAAAGAGAAGTCTTGATAAACAGAGAAGATCGAAGGAAGGAACACGGTGGGAGAAAGAGATAGAAGGAGGGAGTGCGACGTCGGTGGACGCAAAAGAGGGGAATAGAGTAAAGCGAGAGAGAGAGAGGAACGGAACGGAACAGGGTTGTTCCAGTGTGCAGCGGGCGGGCATCGCGGCGGGGGCGCCGTTCTGCTGCTCCTGTATATCCATCCAGGGTTATATGCACCATCCACCGCATCCTAGCGACCACGACGGCGACGGCGACGACGACGACGACGACGACGACGACGACGACGACGACGACGACGACGACGACGACGACGACGGCGACGGCGACGACGACGGCGACGGCGGCGGCGGCGGCGACGACGACGACGGCGGCGACGACGACGACGACGACGACGGCGGCGACGACGGCGACGACGGCGACGACGGCGACGACGGCGACGACGACGACGACGCCGACGCCGCCGGGAAACAAAAGAATATTGGTCGCGTCGAATACCCGAGCCTGTTCGTAGTAGCGGCGTATATCAGCAGTAGTTGTAGTAATAATAGTAATTGTAGTACATGTCGCGGACTAATTCTGTCAGTCTGCACATCGTGAACATCCAGTGAAAAAGCTCGTCGAGAAAGAGGAGGACGCAGTGTGAGAAACGAAGAGAAGAAAAAGCTGGTGGAGGATCGACTACTGCAGTCACACGCAGGTAGGTCCATCCAGAGGGAAGCATCGGCAAGGAGCCGCTCCTTATCGCCGCTCCAGCATGACCCAGCCTTAGTACGGCTCTCCTGTCGTACACCCTCCGCGGCGCGACACGATACGACACGTAGAAGAAGGTGGTGGAGAAGTCGGAGGTGGTGCTGGCGGCGGAGGGGGCCAAGGAGAGGGTGGAGGACGCCGAAGAGGACGGAGAAGAAGAAGAAGAAGAAGAAGAAGAAGAAGGAGGAAGAGGACGGAGGTCTCACTAACGACGGCGAACGTCCTCGAAGGTACGAACCACCAACAGCAGCACCACCGCCGACGACAACGATGATCGTGACGGGCGGTGATCGGCGTACATGTTGGAGGCGGAGGCGCCGATTGGCGTTGATCACTCTGCTCTCCGCGGTTTTAGCCTTCGCGATGGGACCTTCGTCATCTTCGGGCCATAGACCGGCGCCGAACAATCCGATCACATTTCATACCACCACGAGTAGCACAGCCATGCCCGTCCTAATACGATTGAGTAACGGTACCAGCGTGCAAGTGTACGATAAAAACAATGGTGCGGGTCTTGACGGGCATAATAGGACTAACGATAATAATACAAACATCAAGAGGCCGCTCTTCCCCGAAGATCTGTTCACCAATGATCAACGACGCCGCGGCGCCGTGATACTTCATATACTTGGCGTGGTGTACATGTTCGTCGCGTTAGCAATTGTCTGCGACGAGTTCTTCGTACCATCGTTAGACGTAATTATCGAGAAGCTCGATATCGCCGACGATGTGGCTGGTGCTACTTTCATGGCGGCCGGTGGATCGGCGCCCGAACTCTTCACATCGATCATAGGCGTGTTCGTGTCATTCGACGATGTCGGTATCGGCACTATCGTCGGCTCCGCCGTCTTCAACATCCTTTTCGTGATCGGCATGTGCGCTATATTCTCGCGTACGGTGCTATCGCTCACATGGTGGCCTCTATTTCGCGACTGCACTTTCTATAGCGCCAGTCTACTCACCCTGATCTACTTCTTCCGCGATAGTTATATATACTGGTATGAGGCACTTGTGCTATTTGGATTCTATTTGGGATATGTGAGCTTCATGAAGTGGAACCAGCCAATGGAGAAAATGGTCAAAAGGGTACTCTACAGGAACAAGGTGACCCGGGTCAGATCTACCGATCAGCTGATGCCTTCGGTATGTACGGAATGTATACGCGAACTGTTATACATTCGCAATCTAGGAAAACGTCTGACCCTGTCTTTGTCTACTTTTATACCGATCGATCAGTCTGTCTTGTTCTACGATTCCCTTTTCATTCTATCCTCTATATCGCGTCATTTCTTTCTATCCATTAACTTTTTCGTATAGATACATGTTACTGCTGTACCCCGCCGCCTCTTTGTCTACACGCGCTTTCCCTCTCCAGCTATCTACCCATCTATCTCCCTCTACTGTATACTCCAATCTTTATACTTTCTCTTAATTCTTTCTCTTTTCCTCTCTATCTCTTTCTTTCTTCATCTCTTTCTACCCTTTTATGTATATATATACTTGCACAACTCACCCCTTTACTTCTTTCGCTCTTTCTCTATCATGACTTTATATTTCATGGAGGAGCATAGCGTCGCGTGACTTCACCTACTCGCACGACTGCTCGTGGGCGGTGTTTTGTCTCGTGGACGGACATTGCCACGTTTACTTCCTTTCCTTGCAGTTTTTTCATTTTACATTTCGAGATGAGATCAACCGCTGAACCTTGAACACAGTGTGGTCAAGAGACGCGACCTTGACCAAATCACGGAACTTGTATGACAAATAGATGATTAAACTGCGTTTGATTTAGCCCCGATAGCGAATTTCTCTTTCGTATGTTCTATTTTACGGTTAATAAAGTGATAATTTGACGTGTCAAATTTAAAATTCACAAATAGTACAATAAATCTTAAATCACAAACTGTACATTTTTAACAACATTCTATAAGGTACATGAGAAATACATTATAAGTATTAGTCAGTTTTGTCCAAACTTGGCACTTTACAAGCGTAACTTTTTGAGAAGAAATTAATATTTGAATAAAACTGGTCTTAAGCGCATTCTGAATGGTATCAATCATAGTTCAAGACACATAACCTGCTTACCTTTCCCATAGGCCAAGGGACAGATATTGAGATATATCGATTGTTGCACTAATAGTTCTCTCAAAACACTTTTTTTTTCTCATTATTTATACACACGATTATAAACGTAAATTTTTTTTACTTTACTTAATTTTGCGAACTATTTTATTTCTTTTGTAATCTAAACTAACTACATATGTCAAATGGTAGCGATACAAATGGTTCAAATTATAAGCGTTAGATTATCGGAAGATTTATGTAAGCTTCAAAAAGATAAAGTTTGTTCGGGACCAACCTTCAACCGATTGAATTTTGATCATCTTTACGCGTGAATCTAGCGCGCTGACTTATGCTCTGATAATGGTGCCTCATACAGAGAAGTACAATTCATGAGCGGAGGAAGAGTCGTACTCAAGGTCATCAGAGACGTCATAAGCACTGTGAGCTTCTCTACGTTGAAGTTTCTTTGACCTGTCGCGAAAGAGTGCCTTACCACGTACAAAGGCGTAACAATAACGCGTCCCCGGACTTTATACAAACGTAGAAACTTTACATTATAGGAAAACTAGCTGTTGTGACAACATTCAGTACTAGCGTAATAACTCGCAGTGGACGTCAACGCGTGTGGCACAGCGTAAATTTTGTTATATTCTGAGTCGTTGATTGTGTTATCAAAATTAAACGTGGATTTTTTTCGTTTTAATCTTACGAGGTTATCAGCTATTGATTGAGAATCGTTATGTAATCTCCAATTTATGCCGAAGACTTTAGTCTATCGGATCGGCGTATTTCCAAGATGTTGGTGTGTAAATGAATAGTCCTACGTTTTCGTAATGACCATTGGCGATCGATTCGTTCGCAAAACCGAATGATTAAGAACCTTTCAAGCCAACGCTTCGTGGATAGAGTGCGTTTTTGTGCCAATCGATTTTGAATCATGTACACGAAAAAGAGGCAGGCTGCTGAGTGAAGGAAAAATTCGCGATAGAAAAGATCTTTATGATAATGAAGATTCCGAAAGAAAGTCTTTGATACAATGGATAGAAAAAAATGTGTTAAATTTTACTGACATAAATTATATAGCATTTTTCTGAATTAAATTAACAAAAGTACAGAATTTTTAGTATAAAATAATAACAAAGAGTTTAAGGGTGAATGAGAAGGGTGAATCAGATTATAAAAGTTTTTTTTTTAAATAACGAATATTATTTATTACGATCATGTAATTGTAAAAAATTAAAAATTTGTTGTATATATTCTTACGGATGAATTATTATGAGATAAAATCGCATGCATAACATGTTTCGGCTGCAGAATTAATTTTTCTAATTGACTGATAATTTTGAAATAATGCTGAAATATAATATATATATATATATATATATATATATATATATACACACATATATATATATATATATGACTCACATCCGTGTAACATTTTTTAATTCTAATATTCATAACATTAATGTTTTTCTTATATTTTAAAATTATATATGAGGTTAATTTTATGTAACTTTGAAAATTTTACACGAAGTAAAAAGAGATCTGTCTTTAATATTTGTATAGTATAAAATGAAACTTTATGGATCTCTTTCTTTAGTTACGCGACAATAAGAATTCAAGAGAAACTTTGCTCCTTTTAAAATATACTTTGAAAAATTTTTCTCTATTTCTTTGTTCAGAATATGGTATAGTTATAAAAAAAATTAGATATATTACTATTACTAAATAACAAGCGAAAAAAGTTTATATCACACATCTAATAAAAGTTAAATATATTTGTACGCTAGAAAAACATGTGCATAATCAGTTGAAGTTATATTAGATTTTTGTTGCCAGTTTCCAACGAATTTCTGATGTTTGTTTGCTTTTGATTGATTTATATTATTCAAAATTTCTACACTATTTAATATAATTATTCTGTACATAAAAAATATCTGCGATAGATATAGAAATGTTATTTATGGAATTTTAACAATCACACATTTATACGCGCACATTTATATTTGCGCGTATATAATATACATATATAAAAGACACGAAGCCCATTTAGAAGGACAAATGAGATGAATTGTAATTGTTATTCCCTCTAAAAAGACCATGTTATATTTTAAATGTTAAAATGCATGTGCTGTCTGTATGAAATAAATTACGTAACTTTCATTGATGCTGAAATGTTTTCTTTTAAAGTTCAAGTATATAATATACATAATGGAATAATTTTTAGATATAATATATATAGGAAATACATATAGATGATAAAAATGCGTAAGTTGATTCTCCATTTGTGTGAAGGTTATTTAAGGTTAAAATTATTTTCATTAATCTATATAACGATCAAACATTTGAAATTTATTAATACTAATATAAGCAATAAATATTATACTTTTAAAGAGAAATTATTTTATAGGATATATATTGAATAAACTCTAAATTTTTGAAAAATTATTAAAAAATGTATTTTAATTTTATAAAAAATATAATTTAGGTATATATAAATGACAATTGTGAGTCGACAGATTATTTTGTATAAAACTTCTTTAATGTAAAATTATCTATACCAATAACACTGAAAAATTCATATTGTTCTAACATATATTAAATGTACATTTATATGTATATTAAAAATATTTATCATTATTAATTTTTTTATTATTATTAATTTCAAGGAATTAAAATAATTATTAAAATAACCTCCTTTTTTTTATTAAATATTAGCAATGATTAAGAAAGTAATTTTATATAATAATTACAAAAAATTCAAAAACGCAAAAAAGTTTTCCATAACTTTATTAATATATGTATATCTCTGAAACATTTAATTTTGCAAGTTTTACTCATAATTAGAATTTAACTCATAGTTGAAATCGTTATCTTAATGAATAATAAAATAGCTTTGAAACGTCTAAGTTAAATTTAAAGTACCGGGAAAATGTCGCAGTCCGCGGAAATACGTAATCCGCTTCTTCGAAGTTGAGACGCGAAATCTGTTTTACCTTTATTCGTCTCCCTCCGGTGTCGTTTGCGCTGACACTTGGGAAGGCTTAACTGAAATTTATTTCTACACATAGTAATGATCGTTTGTCATAAAAAATAAGAATACAAAACTTCTATGAAAGTAGTATTGACGTGATATCGATCAACAGTCAAGGACTGTTTCTTTTTAATTTTATAGATTCATATTGTATTATTTCCGCTCTGAATGCCGCTATAATATTTCGAAGTATGGAAATATGCTGCTGTCAATTATGAATACCGAGAGTGCGAAGTATATCTCTCTTACTGACACTGACTGGTGATTATTAGAAGACCGCAGCTAGCGTGATAACTGCATAATTGCATCCGACTGACAAATGATTGAAGTATTTCCGAAATTTCCCGCATTAGATTTATTGCAGTAGCACTCATTCACACACACACACACACACACACACACACACACACACACACACACACACACACACCACGCACGCACGCACGCACGCACACACGCACAAAATACACACCACATATAATATTTTAGATGGCGCCTAAACAATTACAGAGCGAATATTTAAAATTAATCTTGATATCACACACATTACATACACAAACATTATTAACTGATATTTAATAACTTTTTCCGTAAACTTTATCCTAAATATATGTTATATATTGTTATAATATTGAATGACAGTTCAGTGATATCACAGAATCGCATTATTAATTTATAATTTCATTGTATATATTTACTCACGTAAATTCTAAAAACTTTATACCATTCGAAACAAATTAACATGATCTTTTGATTAATATTTTTATTAATACTGATACATGTAACAATGAGATAACATTACACAATTAATCAGTGTCTCACATTCTATATACACATTATGGTTAACACGGCATTTAACACCTTGCGTGCACAGTGTTACTATCTCAACTCGCTCAAAAATTTCTTTTTTCTTACCGTATCGTGCGTCCGAGATTATAATTAGACGCTGGTAACGTTGTATTTATTAATATCAAGTTTATTAAACTAATTTTGCGTGTAATATCAATATCATGATAATTAAATCGAGATTAAAGGATATGATAAGAATTATATCTAAGGTCATAAACATCCATAATTATATAATAAATTTGTATTAATGTAAATTATTTTTATGCTGATAGTCTTCAATATACATAATCATGCATTCATGCGTGCGTAATCATTTCACATGCTTAATCATTTTGAGACTGATAACAAAAGCATTGATATAATTATAGCCTTGACTCTTACACAAAAAAGTTCCAACAATATGTCATCGGTTTTATTAAACTAGATATCATCCAGACTAGATGGAGTTGTACACGTGCAATCCAGTTGTGCGTATTAAATATCCAATTGAACTTTTTAACTGGCCGTTATTAGTCTTATTGTTCTTTCTACAGAATAACGCTGTATCTACTTGTGAAATGTACAAGAGAGACAGCGGTTAGCAATAGAATGATTAAAAGCTTAATTAATATGACCATCACGGAGCTGGAATATTCGGAGGATATTTTAAATTCTACGTTGCCGCGAAAAACTTTATATGAACACGAAACCTAATAACTTTATCGGATTAGCGTCCGCTAGTCACGACGATGGTCCTTCCAATGATTTATCCACATCTCCATTTATTCAGCTTTGCAAAAAAAAAGAATACCCTTCTTTTTGATTCCTGAAATCTCACTCGGTGGAGTTACGGCATTGCAGTGCGCTGAGGCCCTCTCCACCTATCGTCGAATCGATTCGATAGAGGCTCTTCCACACGTTTCTAGTATCAGCGACCGTGCCCATATACAGCTGTCGATGTTTCAGTCCGCTTCGCTCTTTCCTCTCACTGAGTTATAACGGTTGACAGGATCCTATATATACGCGGGGAAGTATTACATAATGCGCCGGTGGATGGATAGGAAAAAAAAATTTACGGGCGAGATAGCATGAATTTAGTCATCAACTTGAGCGACCGCAGAAACCCTTGGATATTTTACGGCTCGTGCGACACTATAAGCGTTAAATTCGGGTGTAGACGTAGGTAAACTAGTCGTAAACGTTTTAGCACTATATGTACTTTCTCGAAATATTGTAAAATAAAACGTATTTATAGATATTCATGTATCGTTGTCATAAATGTACTAAAATAAATAAGTGCGAAGTCAAAAAATAAACAATAATGATAGCTGACATTTAACAGGTTTCTCAAGTATTATTACTAAAAGATAAGCGAAGATGATCCAAGAACAGCATCAAAGAATTGATACTTTCTATATTACTTGATTATCAAGCGTAAAAATTGTTTTAATCAATGACTTTCGATTGAAAAATTAAAAAATATGTAGGAATTTGCTTGCTTATTAAATACTTTAACTACCTTTTTATTCTTACACATCTGAAATTTTATTATATAACATTTTATCGAATAAAGTTTAGAGTAAACTTTATATCGATAATTCCTTATCTTTTAGATATATAACGAAGTTATTAAAATACTTTGTCATTATCTGAGTTTGGCATTTTAATAATTTTCGAAAAATATTAATTTTTATAACTAAATAGATATAATGGTGTATGAATAAAATTTCGTTTAATTTTATTGAAGACATTTAATAAAATATGCTGAAATTTTTAATTTCAGGAATTCACTTTTGAAATATATATAGTGTATTGTACACGATAAATCGCGCTCTTTTTGTTTAATCGATTATCGCAGCGTAACGGATTACAAGTTTGTAAATATAGTAAATGAGCACATCGATTTAATTATTAACGCGTTATGCGCGCGCAACTAAGCATAGCTTTTTTTATTATCGCGTCTCTTACCACATCTCATCTCTATCTCGCTGCAATAATTTTACATTTAAACGACAAAAAATGGTAACTATTGTCAATGTGTTAATTATTTATACACAATACTTAACATCGACCAAACATAGATTCTTATGTCAGTAACTTATGTTGATTGAACAGCGTTTAACGGTGTTATTATGTTTTTATAACTACAATTCTTGATGCAAATACAAACGTAACATTCGAAGTATTTGTACTACTGACGCTGTCGCTCTGTGCCTTTGTTACATATAGCGCATAATAATTAACAACCATATTGGTTTCTTGTAAAACCTCGACCTACTTTTCTGCCGAACACCGAGTACGTATCTCCTTTGTATACTCTGCCGTCGAGTATATATTTCTTTAATCTTTTTTTAGTACAATATCGTTTTCTCCCCGGTTCAAAGATTATTCAAACATCATATATATATGTTCGCGTATTTACTGTATATAAAATGGCTCTATTTTTCAGAATATCCACTTCATAAAATGAAAGAATAATACTTATTAAATATTGTTATTATACAAACTGTGTTATGGCAGCTGTTATATTTTATCACATGCACCAGATAGCAGTTGCTTAGTAGCATTAAGCTTAATGAATATTTGAGGACTCGGCTTATGAAATGATAGGCGGTATAATGAGCCAGGAGATCCGCAATTCACCATAATTAATGTTTAACGATATAGTAATATCATTACTAATGAAGATAGTAGATTCGCGGATGGAATCACTGTTGAAATACCACGATCCCGTATTCCGTCAGTGTTTTTTGTCGTAAAGAACAATGTGACACAACGAGAGTTTTCACGGTGGAAATATGGAAATTGAGGGCGCGGCCTCGTCACACGATGGCGCCGAGCAAATTGAACAATAATCCGCAGACTCGGCGGCCGCTGGGTCAGCTGTAATCGCTGGGGTAAGTGTCGCGCTAAGTGGAACGTGGCCATAGCAAAATAATGGCGTGATTGTTAAAGAAAAGTCACAAGTTCTCTGTCCACACATACAACACACACACGCGCGCGCGCGCGCGCACACACATACACACACACACACACACATCAGGAAACTGATATGTTTCGCGAGATTTCTCAATGCAGGCGGTTGAAAAGATTCCCTTCCCTCACTTTTTTAATAATTTAAATGTACTTGATGTTTACTGCATGAATTGGATTTTTCGAATTGGATATTTCGTTAAACTAAGTCGGAACGAATTTATTTTACCGAAGTGGCGTATGTACTGCCGGTCAACAGCAATCATGTACACTAGAGTGCATTACGATATTAAATACATTAGATTTCATTAGAGCTTTAAAATAAATATTAAAAGATTTAAGTATTAAAGTATTAAAAGCTTTATTCAGTAGAATGAAAATTTTAGCAAGTTCAATAGTTGATTAAAATGTATGCGACTATCTCGACTTAAGTACTTTGCAAACGCAAACATTCTCCCTCTCAGAAGTATACATATGTTCAGACTGAACTGCTTTCGAAATGTTATTCCTCAAGTAAGCACAGCATAGATATAGGTCGACCTGATCGATGTGCTCGCGATCGCAACCTCATAATTGCCGCCGTAAATCTTCCGTCATAATCTGCTCCTTTGTCTCGTAAAGAAGAAAAAAGGGAAGAGAAAATATTCCTGCCACAATTGAGAATTAGACCGTCCTCGAGAGGAATTTCTGTTGGATCTAGAAAAGGGTAAGAGTCTCGAAAGAGATAAAATATATAGACAATGAAAATTATTGGCTTGCAGATCATACAGCATGTCGTGTTAAATTGTACAATAGTTCATCGTGGATTGCCGGTAATTGTTACAACTCGAATCACTGGAACGCAACAGCCATAAAGTGATGATTGTATGTACTTCCGAAGTGACACATATACATGCGGCCTCCGAGGCGTAATGTAGGTCAATATCACTATCACCTTTCTTTTACTTTTAATCGGAAAGTAATTTTGCGCAATGCGCTTAATCGTAATGATTTTTTAACGAGAGTCAGAATTTAACAAGGCTAATCTCATTAAGAACTTGTATATATAATTATTCTCGTGTGCAGAATACGCTCGTGTCGCGATTTCAATGTATAAATGTTCACGTGTAGGAAAGTTATACAGTAGGAAAGTTATTTCCTAATACTTCAAATATTGTTACTATCATATCTTATCATATCTTTTATTATTTAATTACTTAGAATGATTAAGAAAGATTAAATAATTGTACACATTTTAAAAGTTTAATCAAATTTTTAACAGTAATTAGTATATTCATTTCTTTCACTTCGCATTTTATTTATATGCTTTAAGTTGAATGTGGAAAAATAAATATATTCTGTATTCTCTCGTCTTACGCGCGCGAGGCGCTAAGCGAATTTAAAGCTGGCACATTAATTTTAGCATATACTTTTTATGCACATATGTTTAACTATAAAGATTCAGGAGACACGATTTTAATTCATTCAAATGGATTTTACTTAGTCATTTACGTGTTAATTAAATTATAAAATATTCGCTCGAAGTTTTTATTGCATTTTCATAGAACGAATTGTATATATAATATATGTAATTTATAATCAAAATTTTCAATTAATCTCCATTTTTGAAAGAAGGAATGTTTTGATATGGAAGATGCGGTTATTGGAATTTTTATTGGTTTTTCTTAGTCTTCATTGTCTGTTCTTCCTATTTTTCACACTGATGACCATATCGATCTCACGAAGAGTTTCCAATCCAGCCGTTTATTTTACTCAAGATTATCCTCGAGATCGAGGCACTTAAAGAATTCCACGAATTAATCAGAGAGAATTATCACTTTGAAACTTTTGCATTACACATAATAATATTTCTTTTTGTTTGCTGATGGCGACAGTGATAGCCAAACGATTATTTACTTAAATTGGCCCACTCTACAAAAGAAAATGCAAGTACCAAATTTTATCATTTCTAATATTTGTCTCTTTATTACGCTTTTTCGTGCTATTTCTATTCGCAATTCTTAAGAGCACGTTGTATTGTAACTCGTCGTAATTTACCGCTACTGAAATATGCTTTGATGTTTCTGAATTAAATTGTGTTAAACTAGTTTGTCTCAAGTTATTTTAGATTACATTCTCGTAAAATGTCATTCCACGAATTACCGCAACAATCGGTATCGCCACAACTTTGATGTTTCCTAATTAAATATATTAGATCGTTCAATCTTGTCGCTGCAGCACTACTGGCAAATGGCAGAAAGCTGGTTGGTGAATGAGCGCCATTATAATACATACTGAGGAGGAGAATTTAATGCAGCTTGACTTCTCACAAAAGACAACAAACCGCTTATCGCTCTATTCTTATGGGCATTTAATTATAAAGCGTTTGCAATCATCTTTATGAATATTAGCTAAGTTTCGCTGAGATTAATATCGCATTATTGTACTGTTTACGTCGGAATGATTCGTAAACTATTTTTTACGTGTAGTAATTTGATAATTTGTGAAATAAATCTTTCACATATTTTTTCAAGTACTTAAAATATAAAGAATTAATTTTTCCATTGTTAAAGGCTAAGCAATTAACTTTGTTAATATTTATAAATATATATTAGAAACTTGAAGGAATTTCATAATTGAAAAGATATAATGGAAGTATGTCAGAAACAATAATTTTATTGTTTATTAATATAATTTAACGCAGGTCTGCGAATCAAAAATGGATATTGGGATTGATGAATGAAAATAGCGAGTTTATACACTGAGAAAAAATATAGTCAATTTTAATAAATATTTAGTTCAATTCTGCCAACTAAATATTTACTTACAGTAAATAAATATTTATTCAGTAAAAAAAATGATTGTTAAATCAAATTAACATTTCTTGTATCAAATAAATATATCTTTATATTTAATAAATATTTAATTGGCAAGTATTCAACTAAAATATTTCAACTAAATATTTATTAAAATTGACTATATTTTTTTTCAGTGTACAACATGATTACGTATAGTCGAAACAAATGTCAAATGTCAAGTATTAATTTGTAATCCTACGTCCTTTGCATCATTTAACGAGTGATATCACTTTCTATTCTAATAATGTGACAATCGCTGTTTACTATCTTTAAAACCTCTTTTTCAATGTCCTCAAGTGACAATAACTTGTTTTGAAGCTATTACGCGTTCACGCCCGCGTGAAATTCATCTTCCAAGGCAAGTGCTTTAATTAAATGTCAATTCGATATTTTTCGCATCATTTGACATCGGTCAACATTGCTTTACGTTCCAGGCTTTAATTGAAGACGCGTTTCAAATCAAGCGTGTGTCGCTCTTTCTTTTTTGAAAAAACATTTGCTTTTGTTAAATTTTATACGTACTATGCATGTCACACCGCTTTCCCACTCACGATAAATGCTACTTTCGGTTTTTCCTTCATGCGGAAAACACCAAATCTCAAAACGAATTACAGTGGTCTGCCTGTGACAGCACCACGGTGCTTACGCGACAAATATTTTTATGTAACATACAAACTGCAAACACATACATACACATCCACACAACGCGTCTATGTTCAAGAGTACGTGCAAATAAAACGAAGTCGTGCGAGTTAGATGATAAAAGAATCGGCTTACCAAAAGCTATTGCAATTGCAATCATGATATTAATAGTTTTAAATTCCATCATTATTTATTTTAATCACTGTAAGATTAGCACTTTTAGTGCTACTCTTATAAGTAAAAGCAAACATACGAAAAATGCAATGCTCCTGAAGAAATAATCGATATTTTAAAGATTTAAGCTAAGATTTCTTTTTTTTTCCTTCTTAAATAATAAACGCCGACTGATTGAACGCACGCTGCTTAAAAGATATGGTTAGATGAAAATACTGTAAGATCAAGATCCACTGCGCAGTGAATTTAAAGGTTAAAGATGGAATTATAAAGTTTATCGAATTATTACATTATTAATTTATTGCCACATTATTCAAATTCAAAACATCAACAGCAATACATAACATACGATTTTATCAACACGAAAAATTACGCATTATGTAAGCTTGCAACGTGCAGCCGTGTCGTAAAAAAAGAATGACAGTTAGAAAAGTATATAATCGAAGGAGTCGGTAGTCACAAAATCTTTTATTTTCTTTGAGTAATCATTATAATTTTTTAGTTTGGAACTTTCAATATGTGTGTATGAGTTATAATTTGTGACTGTTGGCTTCTACGACTTAACACATTTTTTCGACTGTTATCTGTGTATCAGTCAATGTTTAAGCTTTCGTAAGCACCGCATTATTGTTGAACTGTTTGTTAGTATTATCACGAGCTAGCTAAAAAACATTATTTGATCGTTATTGTGATTGTAACTGAATGTTTCTTGCTTGCAGCACCAGAGCGCCGCCCAGGCATTGGTGAGTCGCATGTATCTTTCTTTTCTTTCTTCCTTATATGCACATTTTATGTATGTCTTTACATTTTTATCGCTATTCCGTTACTGAAATTGCCAATCTTTCTCGTGGTATGTTAAAATTGAGATAGATAATTACATTTTGTAAATACTAATTTTTATTGTATAAATATAACAAATGTATGTTGATTATTTTTTAATCCACGAGAAGAGATTGAATGAAATTAACATCAATGATATTTTTATTAAATCATAATCAGAGCTGCATCATGATATATATGTGTAAAAAATTACACTACCTTTTTATTCATGAAATGTGTGTCCTGTATATACAGCGTATAATATGATTTTTTTTAATTCTACACGTTACAACAGAATACATAGACGTAATTCAGTTTAAATTGTATGAGTAACAACTTAAAACAAAACAATATTTTAAACAAAATACACAAATATTTATAATTAAACGATATAAATAGTATAATAATTAAAATACTTATAGATTTTAATTACATATTTTCTTTCATAAAACAACATTACATTATTTATATTGAATATTATATTGCAAAAAGAATAATGTTCTCTGATGAAATAAGGTAAGTTGGATCAAGAAACCAGAAAGTTAAAATCTTTAAACTTTTAAAGCACAATTTTTACACGATGCTCATATACTAACTTTTAACAAATTCTATCAAGATCGAGTTTTCTAAACTCGCTTCAGTTCCTCTCTAATCCCTTCGGAAATATCCTAAATATATGAAATTTAATTTACATTAATAACTTCCGCGAGCCCAATAATTTATTTTACAACATGCCATTCTTAAATTTTCTGATATATTTATATATAGTGTTCTACGTATCTACATTTAATTACTCATCAAAGCACTTTCTTTTCTTTTTCTCTTTGTGACTAAATTCTTGACAGATATGACGAACAAGAGTAAGTAAAATTGATTGTAAAATTCATGATGTTTAATTAAGATAAAGCTATATACTTTATATTTATACATACGGTTACATACTTACGCTTAATCAATACAATGTTTAACTGAATCACATCGATCCGGAGATCGCGATATAGCACAAAAATAACTCATCACTGTATTTCAATGAACAATCAGCGAGATTGTTTTGCGTGGTCGATGAAAGCTCGTGCTCCGATACGAGGCGGAGGCGGAACGATGGTCGGATGCATGTGAATATAAATTTATCTACAGCTTCGATGACCTCGTCTCGCTTTGATAAATCTTCGACAATATCGGTGCCGATTTTCCGAAGCATCTCCGAATTGCGATTCAGAAATGCATCAGTCACAAGCGACGTTTATTCTTGCGTATGCCACGATGTCAGATGATTCGTTGAACACCATAGGATGCAACAGCTCTTCGTTGTTCGTTGTAGTACGAAATAATTTACTCCTGATGGACGGCGCGGAAAATCCAATCGCTCGGATAATTGAATTGTCGGACCGATCGGAGGGAATCTTCTGCAACCTTTCGCAAGATCGAGCTTTACTCTTTTTTTTTGCTGGTGTGCGCATCATCATCCGAACGGCTCCGACCAACCGTTCCTTAAAACGAGACTTCCGCAAGAGAATTTCCGCCTGACGAATCTCGACATATACCTGACAAACGTCGCTTAAGATACGAAGTCGTTTTCCTTGAATTATTCCTTCTTTAAATTTTATTTCACATCTAGGCTGTGCTCGAGTTTTTAAAATGATATCACAATTAAGTTTTATTTATTATATATAGAAGCTTGTTTATGGCATGAATTCATCTAGTTTAAATCGAAAGATAGCATTAGAAATCGTTAAACAATGATGTCCAGAAATTGAATCGTTATGCGCAATAATTGGAAAAAAACTTTGTTTATGTTTTCACATTGATAAAAATCGATCGCATTTGCCAAACTTAAATCTTTATGAAGTATAAAAACGTCGTGTGAAATAATGTGACAACTACAACGTGATGCGAAAGTTTGCGGTATTAAAAAAGTAAGTGAACACGCAGAAGATAGAATTTGTCGAAGATTCGTTTATTATTCTCTTTATCGTTATCTAGAATCCTATTCAGGAAAGCGTGTGCGAAACGATTTTGTACGGAAACACAAACTAGGTCGGAAGTATTGTAAAAGTTGTGTAATTGTGACTCCCTTATCGACTCAACTGGGATAACCGATTCGATGTGAGAGGCTCCGGTTGGTTGCGAGACTCTCCAGTTAGTTTTGCACGCTAGAGCAGTCATAGAGTTATAAACTTTTTCTAATCTGAGGTTTGTAAGTGACTTTTTCCAATCGAAATAGTATCTACTAGTTACAATGGTGTGACATGTATCATCACGCCCATTAATTTTGTACGATCATGATCGAGTGTTTTGCTATTGAAAAGCACCGCAAATTCTTTAACACCTGCTTTCATAGAATACCGCGCGTTCTGTAATCTGTGATAGCCTTCTCTCTTTTCTTTTTGAATCTTTTAATCGAAATGTAGATGCATCATATGACATACATATTTTCAAAGTTCATCAATTTTTGAGAAGATACGTGAAATCAAATTGAAAATCGATTCGATTTAACTTTACTTTTTCAGTGATCTTCTCGTTATGCTTAATTGCGAAAAAGTTTATAAAAACTTATGTCATCATGACATTAGCATATTTTTTTTAATGTAAGCTAAAATTTATTTTAAGGTGATTGATGAGATAAATATTGGGTTGTCCGGAAAATTCGTGCCGACTAACCTGCATAATTTAATAAATGTATACTAAAATTTAAATCTTCTGCGTTTCAATTTTCCTTCAAAAATCGGCACGAATTCCGGACAACTCAATATAATATCGCGTAATTTTATGTATGTCTGTCATTTGTCTTTAAAAGAAAAAAAAGATCACGTAACATACAGTTGCCATAACATAAGAATATCTTTAATTTATTGCATTTT
The DNA here is from genome assembly GCF_000143395.1 of Atta cephalotes. Classification (NCBI taxonomy): domain Eukaryota; kingdom Metazoa; phylum Arthropoda; class Insecta; order Hymenoptera; family Formicidae; genus Atta; species Atta cephalotes. The sequence goes on from NW_012130082.1 coordinate 1,120,052, forward strand.
CTTGAAAAATTCGATAGAAAAGTGTAGGGATGAAAGTAATATAAGTACTTAATATGATAAATGCAACATTATCAATTTATTTAAAATTTAAATGTACAAATTTAAACATGTTTTAGCCAGTGAGTTCTATATAGTTGATACTATTTGAATTTTAGATAAACTTGCAATGTTATTGTCATTTCATGTTATTTTCATCCCTACACTTTTAATAAAAGTCAAAAGAAAAAAAATCTAACAAATATTAAATAAGATTATTATAAAAATAAATATATTTTTCAATAAAACTGTTTTTTATTTTTCGTTAGATATAAAAGATATATATTATGTCAATTTGTGGAGGTGCTTGACGTTTATATAAGGCTAAGGCTGTACATCTAGAATTTATTTTAATATATGTATGTAATAAGTACTGTACATTATTATCATCACCTTAGCAATTCATTTATTAACAAGTAATAATAACATAAGTAATTTTATTTATTAGAAATTTTTTATATTATTACCTTTATAAAGGATAGAAAATATAATACCTTTCAGAGTTTATGCCAGTATATATTGATTATTTTTGAAACATTTATTGATTACAAATAAAAGCCGTGCAAACTTTAATTTATAGGGCTTTGAACAAATATTTCATTGCGTATATACATATCTTAATTCTTAATATTTTAATAATAATATTTACGCAACAACTACGTAATATATGCATAAGGAAATAAAAAAACAAAATCAGTTGGATAGCGAAAAATTAATATTAGCTGAATTTAAAATTGAAAATAATAACAGAAAAACGATTGACATTTATTAACTGAGAACTTATTCCAGAATTAATAAAAATGTATAGCATCTATTATAAATATTATATATATAATTTAATTTTATAAATTATGTTATAAATTTTATATTATTAGAAATATATTGAGCTTATTATCACGGTATTACAATTACTAACAGTGTAATCTTCTCCTCTTTATTTTTTCACTGATTTTTTATCCGAAAATATTGAAGGCAGCGTTATGAAAATGTCGTGTGGATCATGCAAATATCGTAATTTATTCGATCACAAAGCAACAACAATAATATCATTCACTACTCTAAACGTCGAATTTAATACCCTGAACCCATTTAATTAAAATTTAAAAGACTCTTCTATGCATTTTAATTGCACATGCAAATTACGTTACGCGCACATGTCGTCTGTCAATATATTTTACCTACGCGCATATGTATATTATTATTTCAAAAGTATGTTGCCATACACTTATTTCTTTATAGATTTAATGTTATTCGTAGTAATTCAAATTAAATTACACAGTAATTTATGTAGTAACTATATTTACTTTTTCAATGATCGTACTCTCATACTTGTCTCCTTATCGGATAAACAAGAACAAAACAAGAACAAAGATTAGTGACTCGTGGAAAACGTTCTTAATCAAATAAAAGATAAAAGAAGTTCACTCGTTCACGTTGAGCATGCAAATGAATACTTCAGCTTTGCTATCTAAGCTAACGTAAAGCTTAATATGCAAGCAGTCTTATTATTCTATCATATGCAATTTTATTAATCATTTATCTTCTGACTCTCTCTTTCTTTTCCTTCCTTTCTCTTGCTTTGTTGAAAATTTTTATTTTAATATTCTTCTACAGTTACCTTTTATCCTAACTATATGAAGAACACACAAGTAGGTTAATAATAAAACTTAACTTAACGACTCTTACGCTTGTGTATCTAAACTATGTGCAACAGTAAAAATAGAATTTATTGCGATACTTATAACTTTACTTTTAGGGGTATTGTCGCCAATGACATTTTAGATTTAAATGACGCTTAAAGTATACTATGACGCAAAATAGAATTTTATATTACAATTCTGTGGTATAAGATATTGATTATAATGTCATACACGTGTAATATAGTGATATATACTTATATATTTTTGTCGCTTATTAATGTGTATAAAGTATACAAGTATTTAAGAAGAAAATACTTTTAATACAACTTTTAAGAGCTTCAAGATTATTCTTACAAAATATCTCTTATTCCTGGTCATCGATTATTACATTAAATTAGTATAATATAATGTTGGCCATTGCATGCACGAATATGACATAATCATTCGCGTTTTCATCAAAGATTGTAGTTATCGCTATAGCTATAGTTAAATAGCTTACTTGTACACATATACATGAACTATCCAGTATACATATTATGTACATACTCAAATTTCCGGAACTTTAATATTAGCTACTGGTTCAAAGTGAATTTTCCAATTCAGCATCCAGTCTCTCTGTTACATCATGAAAAGAACAATATATAATCTTTCAATATGTTTTATAATAATGTATCATAATGTCATAATAATACACAATTGCAGTAATAATTGATTTCGTTATACGAAACAGATTATTATTAGTTCTCACAAAAGCTGATTTAATTAAAACGCACTTGATTCGTGAATTGCTTCACTAATTAATCGCGTGTACTGCTTTAAATTTTATGATAACTGTTAGTGCTAATCCAGATTACATTTATTTATTCATGCTTCTTTTATAATCTACATTAATATGTGTGATGCATTATGTATCTATTCTTTAAGACAGAGGATTGAAGGAGACTATATTCATGTTTGTATAATATATTACATGGACATCTGTCTTTATAGAAAAACTATAATATATTACATCGACATCTGTCTTTATAGAAAAACTTGTTTCATTTCCTAACTCGAATGATTTTCCAGAAACAAAAAATCATGCATGTTTTATTCTCATCTTTCTCATATTCATAAGATACTTGATTTTACTACAAAATGAGAATGATAAGATGCGTATATATTAATATTACATTATATTAACTTAAAATGAAAAATGTTACATATTTTTTAATCTATTTAATTCGTTTAATAAAAAATTATTGCAAATAAAATACGCTTTTTCTGTTATATAAAAATTTCTTATTTTATCATGCGTAAGATAAATTGTTTTAAATTTAGTAAATGAATAGAAAGGTAAAAATTACATTCCTTAGAAATAAGAAGAAACGTTTTAAGTGTATAATAAAAGATATTTGCATGCACGTAATAATAAATGTAATCTCGATTTAAAATATTATCTGATATTTCAGAGTCGTAAAGAACTATGAAAATGTTATGTATTCATAAATTATTCTCATCACTCACGGTTACAAAAGTTGATCTTAAAAACATTTTGATATGGTATATCATGTTACAAAAACTGTTATAATTATTTTCATTTTTATAAACATGTAACTCTTGAACACATTTATATAAACTTTATGAGAGTTAAGTATTAAATATAAATAAATTTAAAAATAAATATAGCGATAAATAAAGCGATATAATTATCATTATTATAGTTATAAGTTTTAATGGTAATCATACACTACATTTATAATTAAAAGAACGACATTTTCACTCCGTAAAGTTATCTCTCAGAGATTCTAATTTATTAATCAAATTAAATCGTTGTATTTTCATTAACGAATTAATGAAAACAAAATCATTTTTAGTTAAAAGAAATCTAAGAGATAGAAAAGAGAAAGCTGTGATTTTGCAGAATAAATACGTTGGATACAAACAGATTGCCCTCCAAATTATACATTTTTTCATATGCACTGATTTCTTTCCAATAGGAAGGATTTTTTTCCAGATATATTATCTTTATGAAGTTGTATATTTTCGCGATCTTCTCTTTCACGAGCTTCTCTTTTACGAGCGCTCTTAATAAACTTATGACCCTCGCTCGCTTTTATCGCCGACTTCACGTTAATGTGGATATCCTGAGACAGGGAAGTGGGGCGTAAAATTTCCACAATCGCCATCGTTCCAATATTGAATTATATACAAAGAAAAAACACGCATATATATATATATATATATATATATATATATATATATATATATAATAATA
>NW_012130082.1:1128151-1130480 GCF_000143395.1 Atta cephalotes
TATAGTATAATATATCTCTCTCTCTCTCTCTCTCTCTCTCTCTCTCTCTCCCCCCCCCTCCCCTCTCCCCTTTCCCTTCTCCCCTCTCCCCCCTCCCTCTCTCTCTCTCTACAATTAAATTGATTATTAATTTGATAATGATGTTACTAGCATTTTAAAAACCTAATTAAAATCTATAGAATTCGTATTTATTGTATATACACTGAGAAAAAAAGTTGTTAACTTAATGCGTTAGTTTGTAATGATTATTTAGTTCAAATATTTATATATTTAGATTAATAAAATCTTGTAATTTAAAACATGTTATTTAGTTGAATTAACAAATATTTATTTGACAACGCCCGTGACTGCTACATTTAGTTGAATCAACTAATATTTTTCTTTAACAACTTTTTTCTTAGTCTATATATATAAATACAAATAAATGCTATTTATATGTATGATATTTATATATCATAATATTATATATATTATATATATATAAATACGACCGATATTTATTATTAATAACTATGTTATATAATACCAGAAAAATTAATATTATTATTAATAATATTATTGCGTGGAAAACATTTTATATTAAAATATAATTTTATTGCAAAGTTGCATATTTCGAACGTGTGAATGACGTTTAGAAGCGATAATTATTGGACAAATTATGGTTTGTATCGACATCAAACGGGCTGAAAGTATTAACAAATGGAACGTATCAATAGTAATTTATAACGATCATAGTAATTACAAACTGTGCTATTAATTAATATTTGCATGACGTGTATATTTCACAAACAAAGAACCTCATAGATATCTTATACACAGCGTGCAAGTTGTTAATTTGTATAATTACTCTATAATCATTTCTCCCTGTAAATCGTTATCATTAGAACTGACAGAGCGTTATCAATTTCTAAAGGTGGCTCAGAGTTACATAGGATTTAATAATCTCAGATTTAATAATAGATATACACCGCATAATTGTAATCCTCTTTAAATATTTGAGTACTAATCCTCCAAAAGTTGTCGGAGAGCCACGGCGCGCGACAATTCTGTCATAATTTCTGCGGCTACAAGCCACGCCGCGCCGCGCCGTCTCGAAATTCAAATCGAGCACCGCAAGCGCCTCTGATAATTAGAAAGTTCATTACCCCGACAACAGAGTGACAATGGCAGAAACCCGTATCTCCACTGTTGCAGCTCGACGAGTCTATGAGGTCTCTCAGCTTTACCGCTTTAGACTCGCGTCTATCTATATTGGTATCATCGGCAGGTATCCGCCATTGATGGCAAAGCCCACACGCACTATAGAAAAGCATCCTACGTTCTACGACAGAGACTCACTCACAGATAACAGTATCAATTGTAACTTAAAATACAAAGCGTACACAATAAGCAAGGAGATTGCAAATACCTCATGAAAAATGTTTTTTTTCTTTTGAAACGCAGCATTCTTGTTTTTTCGTGTCAATTCTTATCATTTTGTCGCGTTACACGGACAAACGGGCGGAACGCGATTGTTTTAGATTTAACGTCAGGACAAACAGGATTATCACAGGGTTTCAGATTACAGTAATGCCGCCCGATTCGATTACGCATTATGAGATTTCGCGAAGCGGTATGTCAAAATCACACAATATATTCTAGACACAGAACATGTCCATAATATCGTTATCAGTTAACGCGATTTTCACGTAACATCTTCATCGTATAAGATACTATAAGCTATATTAGGTTCATTATTTAATGAAATTACAACAGAGTAAAACTCTCTTTTTCTCAAAGTATATAATCGACTCATGTGTATTTCTCCATAATTACATACAAATATAAACACGAGATGCTTGCTCACAAAAATTTCATTTTATTTGACAATCAAAGGCAGCGCGATAAAAGTTCAGTAGATAAAATCGATTTAAATTTGATTAGAATTTGATTAGAAGAATACATTCTCCAAAATATCTTTTTCAAATTTTATACGTTTACGCGTCATATAATTCATTTCGTATATTACAATAGTTAACATATCGCACTGTCAGTGGCAGCAAACTTATTCCGTAAAACGTTTATAAGCGACATGCGACGACCGCGACTGGCACAATGTCGTCCCGAGTAATATCATTATTTTGCTGCGCCGTGGAAGTTATTACGGGACACGATTCACTATTGCACGTCGAACATTCTTCCTCGGATTTATGTCGTCATCATCGTTTCGCTGGAAATTCCGTCGGAAAAGTTGACGCCGTATACCTGGGAGAGAAAGATAATAATTGGAAAATAGTATGACATTTTGATGAACCTGACGAACATCTCACACACAACACACACACACACA
>NW_012130082.1:1131288-1136328 GCF_000143395.1 Atta cephalotes
CACGCACACACACATACTCACACACACACACACACACACACACACACACACACACACACACACAATCCAACCTCGTCATTATCTTATTCATTTCACTACATACATTATAAATACCATTTTGATATGCAGTTCGTGAAATAATATCTGTGGAAATGACGTGCGAGTTCACCGGGACGAGAAAAGATATTTAACTTTCTATTTTTCCTTCTGCGAAAGAGGTGACCCACAAATAATGTAATGACCCACTAATAACGGACGCCTACGATAAAGCGTACAATTTAAATATCGGGAGTAACCTGAAATTAGCTCTTTAATCTTTCAGCAGTTTATGAACTGGAGGAATAACACTCAACGCGTCGATTCTACATTTAGATATGAATGGAAAGTCTAATTGCAACGCGTTTTGCGAAATAATCAAGCCACTTTATTCATGAATAAGTAAATTGAGGCAACGCAATGTGTTACTATTTGGCCTAAGTACAACCGCTTGATGCTTAAATATTGCGGTAGCATTTGTTATGTGCGAACCGAAAATGTTAATTACATTCTAACCACAATACTGTCCGTGGTTTAATTAAGCATGAGTTTTAATCTCAAGCAATCTTCTGTTCAATTCGCACACAGAAGGTAAAGGAAGATATTAAATTTTGGCCGTTTTTCGGCTAACACAAGAAGTTTCAAGATATATAATACAAATTATATTAAAGAACTACTTAAACGGAATCAAGTGGTCCGGGAAACATCAAGAACACGAGAGAAATCGTAATTAAAGACATACATTATAATAAATACATTATCACATTTATTATTAATAAAAAGTTAAGTAAGACATTAAGAAAGCAATATCGGGAAGGCAATAAGGACTATATTGTTATTTAAATTTATAATTTGAATAAAATAACCGTTTTCAAATTCTGTCTTTAAATAGCGAATACGCTTATGAAGTTATACGTATTTAAGTATTAATAGTACAGTTTTTATTGCTTAATTTCCGAGAAATCTTACTCAATAAATTTTGGATTTATTGTTTTTAACATATAACGATTTCTTTTTTGTTGAAAATGTTTTTTCGTGATAAATCTTGGAATTTCTTCATGTTAGTTGAAAAACAATCAAAACTTAACATTCTTTATATTCTAAAGAAGTTTGGAGTCGTAACATTGACAAGTCTAATTAGAAGCAGACATAATTACTTTTGATCATATATACATCGCGAATTATAGGCACACGAAATGTCCTATTTAATTGTCCCATTAAAATTATACTTTGAACAAATTTTGTACTCTGTAGAAATTCTATTAGCTGAGGTATCACAAGTCTGAATTAGGCAGAGATAAAGATGCACTAGTTTGTAAAATGGCGAACACTTAAAACGTTAATCATAAAGTGGAAGTTATATTCTGTTGATTTTCATGAAAACAAAGTGTGGCAGAAAAACATTTCCACGTTATGCAGTTATACTGTGTGTTATTTGAAGATTTGTGTCGAAAAGAAATCAAACTTAAAAGCATTATGAGTCATCAAATAACAATTATATTAAATATCATTTATTGGAGATATTTTCTAGGATTTATTCCAATTAATTTTATTCCAATTCTATACTAATTTTGTCAAAAATAAATGTATTATAAAGCAAATGGTGTGACACTTCACGTATTCTGCATTTCATATTACTGATGCAGCTTCACTTACGACCCAATTTCGATAATCGAACACGTGATGTCACACTTTACAGAATTTCCACAAAATACAGAATTTGCTCATACAGTAAAAAAAAAACCAAAAACATACATACTTCACAAGTATTATTTTTAATAAGATACTTTTAATAAGATATATAAATATAAATAATATGACATGTGTGCCGTGTATATTAATCGATACGAGAATGGATTGTAACAAAAAAATTATACAACAATCGAAAGCTATCAAAAATGTGAAAGACAATGCAAAGAATAATGCAAAAATTATTCAAAATTTTTTCACGAATTTCTTTGTTTTTCACATTCTCTTCCCATCAAAGGTATTGGAACTCGCATAAAACAATGTACATAGCACGAATTTTCCTCACTATGGGAAAGGTCGTAGGTAAACTCCTGCATGGATATTTCTAAAAAAAAAAATTTCTGTTCCTATCTATGTCAAACAATTACCTCGAACCCAGCCCTACAGAGTAATAGTTATCTCGTAACACGCCTCGAGCGATACACAAACGCGCGTTGGCAATCGTGAGACTTTCCACTGAATGCTGAAATGGCGTTGTGTGTTCCAGCAGCATCCGAACGCGATCAACAATAGCGAAACGAGCGTAGGCGGTACGTCGGGTGCGTGCGGAAGCATCCCGGTGCCCGGGGAGGCTGGATGCAGTAGCAGAGTTGGCAGCAGCAGCGGCGTCGGCGGCAGCGGCGGTGGCACAGGTTCCGGACAAGGCTGCGAACAGGCCCACGGAGGCCCGTCCTCTCATTCGCGGGAGAGCCACGCAAAGTTTCGACACGGCCTGCTGCAGCTTATGATCCACACGATCGATCCGCTCCACGACGGTCAGTCCCGCGCCGGTATACCAACTCCACACTCTATCACTCTCGCTTGCAGCTTATGCTTTTCTGTTAGCACGACGATTATTCATTTCTTTAATGCCTGTTCTATGTTCATTCTATTATGTCGCTCGCGCTCGTTCTGCATCTCTCATGCGTGCACACCGCGTGCGCTTATCGCTCTGTTCGCCATGATATCGAATACTCACGTTTCATCGCGTCGTCGATAGCATGTTCAGTCGAAAGGTGATGATGGTAAAATTGGATTTTACGATATCCATTATGGAATGTCGCAATTTCGCTGTAATTCTACAAAAGTCTCACCTGCTCAATTAAATTGTTATGATGAATGTCGCTTTTGATAACACTTTCAAGATAGATTCATGTATTTTTCATGCTTCGGTATTTCGAAAAATGTGGATTCGTTACATCGGGGAAGATACACATTTCTTTTGTTTATTTTTTAATAATAGTGCTTTATTTTCAAATACTTATTCAGAGTTATAAGATATCAGATTCTTGCTTGCTAAAATAAATGAAAGACGTTAAAATAAATGGAGCCATTATTTAAAAAATCAAAACAAATTGAAGTAATTGTAACGCGAACGCGTAGGAACGGCGATAGGAACGATGAGAATTCCCACGAAATTTCAAAACGAATATTAATAAATGCTTGATCGAAGCCAATTAAGAATCTTTCACAACGGAGCGATGGCGAAACGCAACCCTACCAAATTTTTTTTTCTAGTAACATAATTTTGTTATGACTTAATGAGATTTTTGATCATTATTACTACAACCGTTAATTAGCATAGATAACAGCCACTGTTGTCTGTGATGTAATTACGCTATAGCATGAAATTTCAAACGCAATCAATCTATTAGCATGCAAAATCGCGATATCTTGGAAAATACAGTTGCATAATTGTGATGCTGTTCGATAACATTTTATTTGTTGCATGTTTGTACAATTGATAGTCGCGACACTTTTGTGTAATGCCGCAGGCAAGCTGAACCGACGGGCTTTCGGAAGCTCGTTCCGACGATGTATCTCTGAGACAGTCACAGAATTTCCGACAGCTCGACAGATAAAGTGTTTTTAAATGTAAAACTATGTGAGCGTTTAATAAAAAAACCCCGTGGCTTTACGTAGTAGTATAAGTACGTGCTCAAGGCTTTAATCTCTTCGGAAATTCTACTGCGAATAAAATTTCACTCTCGTAACTGAAACGCCGTAAAATTCAAATGACAAAAGACTCCGCAGTTAACTTGAATCGGCTAATAAATTTGCAACTTTTAATATGATAAACAGATAATAATTTTCATAAGCTTAGTAAATTAGTCTAAAATGAATGCTAATATTTGCAATTTATCATTGAAATGTGCAGTTTGTATTCTATATCATTATTATAGAAAAGAAATTTCTCTGTGTCGAATGAGTGTTTATTTATAATTTTTATAATTTTTGCACAGAATGTTCATATTAATGCAGAAATCGTTTCTTTCTTCAAAGAAATTTATTTACTTATTTTATCATATGAAAGACAATAATGAAACTGGCTAGATATCCAAACAGAAAGAATCACGCGGAAGCGCATTACTTGGGGAGCTTCTTTGCAGATTCGTTCTAGCCGCATAATTGTCATATCGAAACTTATTGATAGATAGAGCTTCGTTCGTTCATTGATATCACAACGTCTGAAATGTGTATAAAATAAGGACGGTGCCCACATTTCAGAAGATGCATGTTGATTTGACAACAACAGTTTCATGAATGACAAACGTAGCTATATAGATAGCATAATCTTGCTATATTGAAAGCTTGTTTGTCAGAGATCTGCAGCATGTATGTCATATCGATCGCGCGGTAAAGAGCTCTTAACGCACGCCGCATGTTACATTTATTTTGTATGTCCCTCGATTTTTTTTTCCATATATTTACAGAGTTCAAGAGGACACAACCATCAATTAACGAATAATATGGAGTTATCCTCTTCCATAAATACGCGACGCTTCAGCGACGTTGCATCTATGCGCGCTATGCAAGCCCGATAAAAACTCTCCCGTGCAGGAATTTTGTATTGAACGCCCTTAAAGCTTGATTGGTTTAAATTTCCACTGTGTTCGGGATGCGTCCAAAAATAGTTATTGATGACGAACGTGATCGCTGAGTCGTGCCTCAGGCTATAGCCATTAATAAATAATTCGGTTGAGAGATTGGAAGCGCGTAGGAAGTCAATGCCATGATACTTTCCGTCCTAAATTATTAACGTTATCGTCTGTTAACTGTTCGCAAACGTTTAGCACACACATTACGCTCAATTATATCCTTCACGATATTAAATCGAATATTCTCGTGATTGGCATTTAAACGTCTCGTTAGTTCATGTCAGCGTTAAATCAGACTTTGATTTATCTTCTGCACTAAAAGGCCTATTAAATAGATTCGCGCAATATTTGCCAATTAGAAAATACATTTATGAAAATGCTCTCTCTCTCTCTCTCT